>NC_084582.2:16902500-17107500 GCF_033978685.3 Nerophis lumbriciformis | reverse complement strand
TTGAAAATAAAATAATAAATAAACCAACCATTCAGGACATTAAACTGCTCAGTTTGCAACACACTGATCTAATCTGATGTGCCCAAGCCAGATACCTGCCATCTTTTCTTGGATGCTAGTTCATTAATGTCGGGGCTCAGGCTTTGAGCTGAGGCATCCCTCATTATCGAACGCAGGTGTTCATCAGTCATTGTATCTCGTATTCCACAGTCTTGGGGGTGTGCCTTACAGGCACTGCAATTAACGTCCTCTACGAGCTGACGTCACGTCCGCTTTTCATCCCTTCTAACAACGTGCCCGCCCAGTCACAAGATATGAGCGGCTCCTGTAGACACACACACGTTAATGCAAAGCATACTTCATCAACAGCGATACAGTTTACACTGAGAGTGGCCATATAAGCAACTTTAACATTGTTAGAAATAAACGCTACACTGTGAATCCACACCAAACAAGAATGACAAACACATTTTGGGAGAACATCTGCACAGTAACACAACATAAACACAATAGAACAAATACCCAGAACCCTTTGCAGCACTAACTCTTCCGGGACGCTACAATATACACCCCCGCTAAGGCCAATTTAGTGTTGCCAATCAACCTATGCCCAGGTGCATGTCTTTGGAGGTGGGAGGAAGCTGGAGTAACCGGAGAGTGCATGCATAAAATAAGGAATAGACAAAGTAGGACATAATGGTAACACTTTAGTATGGGGAACATATTCACCATTAATTAGTTGCTTATTAACATGCAAATTAGTAACATATTGGGTCATAATTAGTCATTATTAAGTATGTATTTAATGCCTTATTATGCATGGCCTTATTATACAACAAATAAGCCGGTAACACTTTAGTTTCGGGAACATATTCACCATTACTTACCCTAACCCTAACCCTTACCAAACAACTCTAAATTAAGTATTTGTTACTTAGAATATGTTCCCCTAGTGTCCAAATACCTCTAAATTAAGTCTTTGTTACTTGGAATATGTTCCCCATACTCAATCAATCAATCAAAGTTTACTTATATAGCCCTAAATCACGAGTGTCTCAAAGGGCTACACTAGCCACAACGACATCCTCGGCTCAGATCCCACATCGGGGCAAGAAAAAACTCAACCCAATGGGATCACAATGAGAAACCTTGGAGGGGACCGCAGATGTGGGGACGAACGGCAGATCAAATGGTCTAAAAGGGGGGTCTACTTAAAGGCGAGAGTATACAAACAAGTTTTAAGATGGGGCTTAAATGCTTCTATTGAGGTAGCATCTCTAACTGTTACCAGGAGGGCATTCCAGAGTACTGGAATAGAAAACGCTCTATAGCCTGCAGACTTGTTTTGGGCTCTGGGAATCACTAATAAGCTGGAGTTCTTTAGCAATACTAAAGTGTTACCGAAATTATTATTATTATGAAAAAGAGAATGCAGGAAATACAATTTGTAGAGCTAGAGATAAAGAAACACTATTAAAACTCTGGTTTCCAAAACCTGTGCAAATATCAGTCATTTAGTTGTTAGGGCTTTGCTATTAGAGGTGTACAAATAATATCCCCCTACTTTTGACCAATAATTCTATATAGTGTTTTTCTTTTTTTACTCCACCTTTCTATGTAACCTTTGTCTTTTCTTTTCATTCTTGATTTGCTCCATCTGCTCTGCTCCTTCTTTTCTCCTCTCACACTAACACGCTTGTCTCTCCCACGTACCCCCACCCACCTTTCTGGCAGAGCTGTGCCCGGTTCCATGTGGCAGCCATGGCGTTTGCTCAGAAGGCCAGTGCCAGTGTGAGGAGGGTTGGCTCGGTGCGGCTTGTGACCAGAGAGCGTGCCATCCTCGCTGTGAGGAACACGGCCAGTGCCATGACGGGACTTGCATCTGCCAGCCTGGCTGGGAAGGAGAGCACTGCAACATCGGTGAGCTGTGTGCCCATGCGAGAGTTAAATTAATCCTTGTGATATTTGGACTGAAAAGGGAGTCGTTGTTGTTTTCTCACTTTTTTTTCCTTTTCACAGTTACTCATGATCTGGACATTGTTGTGAAAGGTAATTTCCATATAGTCATATTTGGGGGAGATTTATCATCCTAATAGGTATTCCAGAACATAAACAACATGTGCGTCATCTTCAGATGGCTGCCCAGGGTTGTGCAGCGGGCACGGGCGCTGTACCCTGGAGCAAAGTGGCTGGCACTGCGTATGCCAGGCTGGTTGGAGCGGGCCTGGATGCAGCGTTGTCATGGAAACTGACTGCAGTGATGGAACAGACAACGACGGAGGTGACATTCTATCACCATCTATCATTCTCTATCTCTTTTCTACCTTTTGTTATCTCTCATTTCTGTCTTCCTTCTACCCTTTTCCATCACTTCTCTTCATTGAATTGCCAAAAAGAATCAGCCTCATTGTCCCATCCCTTCATCCGTCTGCGTTGGCCCAGTCCTGCTGAGAACCCTGTGGAGTCCTGTTGGTCATTATTACAATGAATGTGTGTATGTGCGGGAGTGTGCATTTTTTGTCATCTCACAACTAAATGTCTGATATGCATAACACCTACTGGGATAAAAAAAAAAATACTCAGAGATGTTCCCTTTGCAAGTCTAAATGTACCAAATAGTGGAGAATGCATCCACTGTTTAGGCCGGTTTAACTGAGAGGTGAGAGGTGTGTGTTCCTCATTGTTGGTGTATTAAAAACACAAGGCAGTATTAAATAAGTTATACTTTTTAAAACATAATTACCACATCTAAGGTTGGTGAGGTTGAGGTTAAAGGACCCATAGCATGAAATTATGTTTTTTACAAGTGTATGTAAACTTTGGACCACGACTGTATGTATTTTATGCTCCTGTAAATTAATCTGGCTCACATTTCCTGATAATATCAATTCGTTTTTGAGTAATCGGTAGACAACTAAATGTACTTGGAACACCTCGATATGCTGCCCCCTCTAGACCATTTGACGCCCCAGGCGAGAGTGAATTTTATCTTGCAGCATGTAAGACAACTATTTATGATGAGTAGGCCAGAATGTATTAAGAGTATTTAAAAATGATTCTGACATTCTGTGTCTGATATTGATTTAGATGTATTACCATTGAACATATATGTTGAATACTTTTTAATTGAAAAATTATTGTTACTACAGTCTTTTACAAATAAACACTCACCTGGATCCACATGATGAGTCCGTCTCTCACCAGCAGTAAATGTGCAGCTGCTTTCTGTCTGAATAGACGCTGTAGTGTAAAACACAAAATGGCAAAAATGTCATTTATGCATGCATTGTAATTCTAAATTACTTTTTTTTTTTTTTTTACACTCAAATTGTTTTTATTGATGAATAAAACATAGACAATGGGAAAAGATTGCCCTGCAATCATATTCGTAAACTGAAAAACGTACATGTTTCTTCACGACAAGGCTTAGATGAACGCACTACTAACACAAACACTCATTTCAGCTTATATTAGTTGCCGTATGCAAACTGCTCGTGCTGTCCCTAAAAAAGAACAACAGCAACAACAGCCGGTTGCTCTTAGCCATTATAAGAAAAGTGATGTTGCTAACGGTAAAAATGAATTACCTAAATGTAAATACATACCTCTGCAGTTGTATTTCCTCCTCCTCTTTCCTTCGCTTTATAGGTCATAGCTGATAATTTTGATGTCCCACTTTTTATCGTAAAAGATTATTAATCAGATAAAATAGCTCCACTGGTCTTCTTCGATCATGACACGATGTGCCGTCGCCCTCCACCGGAAGTTTCAGCAGGTTCACGGCGTAGACAGCAGGTAGCAGACGTCCCATCATAGGTCATAGATTTTTTTTTTTAAAGAACATGTTCCAATTAAATGTACAGAGTCCGCAATATACAAACATTTTAATTTACACATTTTTGTTGTTATTCAAAGTATTATTATTATTATTAATTTACATTCTGCAATTTGGCGCCCCCTCCAACAGATGGTAGTCCTGTTTCGCCTGTCGGTAAAGCCGGTCCTACTGCCAACCCTAGGTTTGACGTCATCTATAGAACCGGAGCCCATTTCCCCCCGTCTAGTAAACAGTGTGTATAAAGTGTAAAACTAATATTTTGATCACTTAATATTTGACCATTATTGTTGCCCTGGTCCATGATTTCTTCAAAACTGATATCGTTTACTTTTCGAGCAAAAATGTTTCCCTCCTCAACGGGTGCTTTTGATTTTCGGGATCACATTTGGCTAGAGTCTTTTAAATTATTTACATCCAAACTCTGACCAAAACCCTTCTTCTTTGATGTTAGAATCATTAAAAGGGCCTCATTATACAAAACCTGATGGTATCTGCCTAGAAAATAAATCATAATTGCTCATGTTTTTAATCGGTTTTCATTTGATTTACTTAACGGGTGTTGTTGAAACATGAGGAATTAGTTAACAACATTTGATTGAAAAAGGAAATTATGGGCTTGATCTACTAAAGGTTTGCGTGTATTCAAGCTGATCTATTAAGCTTGTGCGCAGGGTATTGTAACTCTTAAATGAGCAAAACAGGGAATGCATTCCCTGTATATGCAGAATATATGTTGATTATTAGAATGCCCACAATACTGGGAAGAGGAGATGTAAAAATAATCATTCAGCACACTCAATGTGATTTATCAATGTTGGAACCCTTTGCGGTCTCTGTTTTGCGTCCATATTTAGCACATTAGAAGTGTGCGTGCAAATTGGCACTGGCGTCAACTGTGCTGCAAAAACAGACAATTGAAAGAGAATCCTCTGTCCTGCGTGTGTGTCAACATCATACTTGCCAACCTTCAGACCTCCGATTTCGGGAGGTGGGGGGGTTCGTGGTCAGGGGGGGGGGGGGGGGGGGGGGGCTTGGGGGTGTTGTTGGGGGCGTGGTTAAGAGGGGAGGAATATATTTACAGCTAGAATTCACCAAGTCAAGTATTTCATATATATATATATATATATATAAGAAATACTTGACTTTCAGTGAATTCTATATATATATATATATATATATATATATAAATAAGAGAAATACTTGAATTTCAGTGTTCATTTATTTACACATATACACACACATAACACTCATCTACTCATTGTTGAGTTAAGGGTTGAATTGTCCATCTTTGTTCTATTCTCTGTCACTATTTTTCTAACCATGCTGAACACCCTCTCTGATGATGCATTCTGCTTCGTCTCCTTGTTGTGTGCGCAGTTGTGCACTGCACTCTCTAAAAGCCGTAGATGTTATTGTCACATATGCATGCACAGTAGATGGCAGTATTGTCCTGTTTAAAAGTGTCACAACATTGCTGTTTACGGCAGACAAACTGCTTTACGGTAGACGAAAACGTGACTGCTGTTGTTGTGTGTTGTTGCCGCGCTAGGAGGACGTTAATGAAACTGCCTAACAAAAAACCCACATAAGAAACTAAGAACTCGCCCTTGATCATTCTACAGTTATAACGTGATTGGGGATGCATGCTGTTTATATTGTGGGAAAGCGGACTTGAAAACAGGCTGTCGACACGTCACTCAGGTCCGCCTGAATTTCGGGAGATTTTCGGGAGAAAATTTGTTCCGGGAGGTTTTCGGGAGATGCGCTGAATTTCGGGAGTCTCCCGGAAAATCCGGGAGGGTTGGCAAATATGGTCAACATATATAGAACATCGGAAATAAATATATAGTTTATTCTGTTATACGATTCCATAACTGCTAAATAATTTAAGGGTATGATTAAAACAAATGTACTTGCTTTGTTTTGGTATCTGCTGGTGTTTTTTCAATAGATCTCCTATATAACTTACAATATGCCTTTTCTTGCAGCTTCACAACACTTTAGCGCCTGTCAGAGCAAACCTTCAGCATGCTAAAAGTAGGTTCTTTAGATTACGTTCAATTCAGCCCAAGTACATCTTATATTTGTGTGCTGCATGTCAACATGACGAAACGCCACAGATTGTACAATATACTTAACACAACACGCTCACTAAAGTACATACCATTTTATAGTTTGCACATGGTGTTTATCACAGTAGATCAGGCCCTCTATGTCTTACTGTACCTATGAAACGTTATTGCCAGTGTTCTTGTTTTAACCGTATGATGCTGTGTGTAACCAAACGTATGAAACATAATGTGCAGGCACTATTGTCCATGCGGTCTATAATGATACACTCGCACGTTGCCCCTGCTATCTTAGGTTCGCGGTAGGCATGCCCCCCAAAGGGGTTGTCAAGCTGTGTCTAGCCTTTATATTTACGGATACAATGACATTTATCTTTTGAGTAGTTCGACTACTTCTGTCACAAAGGAATTCAAAATGTTTATTGTCCTCTGACTTTAAGACAGAATCTCATGGGTGGTGTGCATTTTGAAGTTTTTTTTTTAAGCCTTTTTTGTTTATATACTATGCATTGTTTAGGTAAGGTAAAGCGGTCGTTGTTGTTTTTTGTTTTTTTTTCCCATGGCTACCCCTGGCTAACTTGTGGCCCTAGGCAGAATTGTATTATGAAAATATTTTTTGAATATCATTTTGCACCCCCTGTCCCATTATATATATATATATATATATATATATATATATATATATATATATATATATATATATATATATATATATATATATTTACCGGTATATATATATAACTGTTTTAATAGAGCGAAAGGATTTTATACGTTTTAAATCTAACTTCAATTTAATTTAATGCATGTTTTGGAGTACAATTAATTATTCCATATTTCTTAGTGCAAAATAACAAATTTAATCAATCAATCAATCAATGTTTATTTATATAGCCCTAAATCACAAGTGTCTCAAAGGGCTGCACAAGCCACAACGACATCCTCAGTACAGAGCCCACGTAAGGGCAAGGAAAAACTCACCCCAGTGGGACGTCGATGTGAATGACTATGAGAAACCTTGGAGAGGACCGCATATGTGGGTAACCCCCCCTCCCCTAGGGGAGACCGAATGCAATGGATGTCGAGTGGGTCTGACATATTATTGTGAGAGTCCAGTCCATAGTGGATCCAACATAATAGTAAGAGTCCAGTCCATAGTGGGGCCAGCAGGAAACCATACCGAGCGGAACATACATATACATATTTTCCTAAAATACTGTGTGTAATCATTTGACCAAACAGCTTTGCAATAATTTGAAGGCACCCTGGCTAATTATGACACAATATTTTTTTGTCATAACAAAGGCATACCCAATCAGCTACAGTACTTCAGTTGTGGATTAGAAAGGACAACTCTTAAAAAAACAGAGACTGCATATTGTCCCTGTCATTATTTGCATGTTTTAATTTAATTGATTTTAATCTATTTCTGTATGTTCTCGGTAGGTTAAGGAGAGTTGGGATTTTTTGAATAGACAAGGTCCTTTTGACATTGCAGGCAAATACACTAAAACAGTAAAACACATTTCAATATACTGCATTGCGAGAAAGCCATACAAAGTGAAATAAATGCATTATTTGATTGGTACTGCTGGAGAAAAAGTCATGGAACCTATTCACTCTTCAAATATTTATCTTCTGTCAAATCACTCCACAGCTTTTACTTTCACACCATAGTCGAGCTCTCCCTCTAATTGGCGTATATACAGTGTACTCGTTATCTTTCTGTAGATATACAGAAGAGATGTAAGGATGCTATCACAAGTAATCAGTGAATAAAGACAACCATTTCAATGACTCTGTCTAGACTAAGAAGAATGGGAATGAATGAAAATGGTTTTCTTTTTGAAAAACGTTCCACGCCGAGTGCAATGAACTCTTGAGCGCAAACAATAACATCACAAATGCATTGCAAATTTTCACATTTGTCCTTTGTGTGTTTCCACGGCCATCTATGCATAGTAATATACAAACATATTCATTGTCCTTTTAACAGCGACGATGTAGCAAATTCAATTATTTGCGTTCTTTCAAGCAGGAGTTGTGCGTGTTATGGAAATAAATGATTGTACTGGACCGCCCTTTTAGGAGGAGGTTATAATAGAGTATTGTTGGCCTTTAGCTTTCTGCTCTGTGGTCATATGCATTTAAATGTCAGCGCTGTTTCCTGCCTTTTCAGAAACAGGCCTGAAATAGGAAACACAAATGCCAGCCTGGCTCCTGTTACCTGCTGCTTTGGCTCCTATCAGCAGCCTATTGTTTACACTGGACTTTTATGGATCACATTCAAATAATTGTGCTGACAGAGGCCTGATTTATAGCAATATAAAGGTAGTTTGATGAATGAATCTAATTTGATTTATCCGCGTGATAATGGTGATATATATATATACGGTTCATTGTCACAGATTATATCTCTCATGTCGAGCTCCTCATTGGCTACGGGTGCAGAAATTATTTCTTGGCAGAGGTTTTATGGTATCTCCTTTCCGTCTTGTCACTGCTGATATAGTATACATCCTTCTTGTCGAATGAATGGGAATGTGTTCTCAACACCTCACCCTGCTTAAGCTTCCACTGGTGAAACCCCCAAAAATACATACTCTCTGTTAAAATATGGCTATTGAACATGTTCAACACAGACCTCACATATAATTAGATATTTTTACATTGTTCCATTTCAGATGGTCTGATTGACTGTGTGGATCCGGACTGCTGCGAGCAGCTGAGCTGCGGCTCTGACCCTCTGTGCCGCGGCTCGGCCGACCCCATGGCCTTGTTGCAGCGGAGCCCGATGCCCCCCACTTCACCTCCCTCTCCCACCAACACGCACACTCACAGTTTCTACCGCCGCATCCACTTTCTCCTTGGGAAAGCAGCCACACACGCTCTCCCTGGAGACGTGCCCTTTGATACCAGGTATGTGCTTGTTTAGTCTCGGGGAGTCTGGGTCGCCATGTGCATGCAAAGTCCTTCTTTGCCCATTTCACTTGAGCGTCTGTGTCCTTGGATTGTCCATTATTAAAATACACGAGCAGTGGATAATCAAGTGAATACCTCCATATTGGCTAAATGCATACAATGTGTGCACATGATGTGTGTTTATACTGTTTTGTTGTATCGGTTTGATACATTTGTATGCGTGACATGTGACGCATTAATATTCTCTCACATTTTCCGCCACGATGGCCTTTGCAAATCTATTTTGGAAAACAGTAAATGATTTGTGCAGGGTTTTTTTTAGTCCACTTGTAATATAATCAAACAAATTAATTATGCAGCTGCTTTTACAGACGGGTAATCAATTGTAGACTAGTAACAAGCGTGGCAAAATAGTCAGCCGGCAAAACCTACCTCATGTATCCCTCTTCCGCTATAACTGACAAGCACTATCAATTAACCTTTGCATACATCAGTCTCCATTTGACCATTTATTCAAATGTCAAGCAGTCCATTGCACGTTGCCTACATTCTACTGAGAACCAGCGTACAAAGGTTAATTTCGGTCTTTATTACTAAAGGTTTTTTTTTCTTTTTACACTGAAATTATCTGGGTTGATTTTGATTTAGATAGTTTGAAAATATGCCGAAAATGTCATTGAATAAGAAATATGCATGTGCTTAAAAATGCAGTTAGCTAAAATACAGTCTTTAAAAATTATGTTCGATTCAGCACAAATACATTTTCCCACAAAACTCAAGATCTACTTCCAGTAAATTAGGACTGAAGCAATTCCAGCTGCTCTATCTCCCTAGCTCAGGGGTCACCAACCTTTTTGAAACCAAGAGCTACTTCTTGGGTACTGATTAATGCGAAGGGCTACCAGTTTGATACACACTTAAATAAATTGCCAGAAATAGCCAATTTGCTCAATTTACCTTTAACTCTATGTTATTATTAATAATTAATGATATTTATCTTTGTGGAAACACTGATCATCTTAATGATTTCTCACAATAAATATATATAGAAACAGATAAATATCAATATGCAACACTTTATTTTTATATTTTCTCTAAGTGCACATTTTTCAAATTGAACATTTTCAAATGATCACTTCTAATACAGTCTTGTGAAATCACAATATCCCATTTTAACTAGCTAGCCTCTAACATTTTTAACAAATCATGAATTACTTTGCACTATGTTTGTACAAATAATAACTCATGTAAAATACAAAAGTCAACTCTCAAATTTTTAAATAAATCATGTCACACTTTGAACTGGACACCAAATCTGTTATCTGTTTCTTTGTCAGTTAGTGAAGACCAAGTCTTTAAAATATTTTCTTGGGTTTTCAAATTCTATTTGAGTTTTGTCTCTCTTAGAATTAAAAATGTCGAGCAAAGCGAGACCAGCTTGCTAGTAAATAAATAACATTTAAAAAATAGAGGCAGCTCACTGGTAAGTGCTGCTATTTGAGCTATTTTTAGAACAGGCCAGCGGGCTACTCATCTGGTCCTTACGGGCGACCTGGTGCCCGCGGGCACCGTGTTGGTGACCCCTGCCCTAGCTAATGTGTTTTGGGCAAAAATCCCGACAGTTTTGACTTACTGAACAGCAACTACTAGCCGCCCTGCTGGAGCAGTCAGGGCAGTGTAAACGGTCTCCTTTTATCTGCGGTATGGCGTAGTGGGTAGAGCGGCCGTTCCAGAAACCTGAGGGTTACATTTCGCTCCCCGCCTCTTGACATCCAAAATCGCTGCCGTTGTATCCTTGGGCAGGACACTTCACCCTTGCCCCCGGTGCCGCTCACACTGGTGAATGAATGATGAATGAATGGTGGTCGGAGGGGCCGTAGGCGCAAACTGGCAGCCTCGCTTCCGTCAGTCTACCACAGGGCATCTGTGGCTACAAATATAGCTTACCACCACCAGGTGTGAATGAATGATGGGTTCCCACTTCTCTGTGAGCGCTTTGAGTATCTAACAATAGAAAAGTGCGATATAAAATCTAATCCATTATTATTATTATTGTAAGACCCACGTTACCAGACTGAAAAAGTTATACTTGATTGGTTCACAGACATGATGATCACTTCAGTCTTCATTTACCAACAGTGGATCGTGAGTTTTGTTGAGAATTTATTTGCACAGAATTGTTATATACTGAATTTAAAATTACTGTATTTTAACAAATCTATTTTTTAAACACGCGCATTTTGTATTTTGTACATATGTGGTATTCTAAGTGGGTGTGGGTACTAATAGCAGATATAACTATAATACAGTTAAAAAACTGAACAAACTGGAAGAAGCTGAATTTACGTTTGGTACATGTATTTCACATAAAAAGGCACTTAATAGTTAAAAGGCAATAATTTAACAGTAGCTCTGAATTAAAACCAGTATTATTATAAAAGGCTTAAATAGAATAAAACACAATTGTTGTCACACTAAAAAAACACACTGCAAATAAGGGCAATACGCTGCAAAATAAAACCATGCCTTAGATAATAGCAACACCTAATTAAACTATTGCACAAACCCAGTAATTGAATTAAAGTGCAGAGTGACTAAGTTAAAAGGGTTAGTAAAACATTTTGTGTTTAACAATTGCACCAGTTAAAATCGTGGGATGAAAAACAGTGACAGGTGCACAGTAAAACAATCCTACAAAAAACAAACATCATAAATTAGGAAGATAACCAAATAAAACCTAACCAATACAAAAATTAAAATGACAAACACCTTGGCCAGGATCATTTGTTCATCGACCTTTACTCTTGTCCACAACAACATCCTCTACCATAAAAGTGACACATGATGAGGTTAGTCCAAAGCAGATAACTTGAAAGTGTCGGTGCCAACTTACATTTGCCTCAAAGATAGTTGAATGTGTGTCAAAGCTCAGAGCTTTTGGTGTCCAAAATGCTGCAGTCAGGCCGTGATTTAAAATGGAAGTTGTCAGAGAGAGGTTGCGTCACCATATAATAAAAAAATATCTTCATGTTCGCAGCCAAACAGGTCGCAGCACCCACACACCATCGCTCTCAGGTGCGGTCTCGGCGGCTGCTGCAATTGCTTGTATTCTGTTACGTGACTTCTTCTCGGAAGTGAAAACCAATGGTGGTCAACCAAGCCATGTTGGCTTTTCTACAGCAAGCAGTGCGCAAACTATCTGAGTTCAAAATAGGCGTAAATCTTCCCGCAAAAAAACAGATACAAGCCAAAAATCAAACTATACAATGGAATAGATCCTTATACCTTATCAAAAACAGATTTGTCAAGTGATATCAAGGATTATAAATTGGTCGCATTCACAGACATATTGAACTGTTGTGCTCCAGACGCCAATCTACATGACAAAACAAATGAAAACTTGGTAAAGTATGGAGGTCTACAACTTTTTTGTGTGTGGCTGGGTCAAGGACATTGGTATCAAGACTCTCCCGGATAAATATTCTTAGTTTTTGCTCGAGTAAGGTTGCATTTCATGAATTAAATTTGCGTCTACTGCCACGCAGCATTTACGAGTAACGTGGTTTTTCCTGTCTTTATCGAAATTAACTATTAAGGTTAACATTGTGTATGTGCTGAAAACTTCATTCATGATTGTTGCCTTTGGACAGCAATCATTTAGACTCGCCGATTTAGTGCTTTTCGAAACACTCGTAGTAAACAAATGTTAAAATAAATACAAATAACATCAAGATAATACTTAAATGGAAATTAATAAACGTTAAAAGTAAATCAAACAAACATTTAACAAAGTGATCACTGCAAGCTCATTCATTCTTTGACTCTGCTCCCTTAGACTGGAGTGTGAGATGTTTTTATTGTCGCTGTTTCATAAAATCTTGCACTCTTCCACTCTTTTTGATTACCTTTCGAGGAACTCTGAAAAAACGTTTATCGTTTTTGTGAGTTGAACGATTCGTACAACCGAAAACAACACGAGCATAGGAAATATTTTTCTTCGAGAAAGGCTAATTAGTGCCTAGTTCCCATTGAGAACAGTGCTTGCTTGACCACCACACATATTTAATGGGTGGGACGTGAGCCGAACGTGGCGTGCATATATGATACAAAGGCTAACGTATCTAAAACTATTGCTATTTTACACTAAGTGAAGGAATTGCTAAATCAATAAGCATTGTATATTTTGTATAACTCACTGATTGTTCCATATCCAACATATTGTATTGAAGTGTGGGGTAGTGCCTATAAAACATATTTAAATCCAATCTTCATTTTGCAGAAAAGAGCTGTAAGAATCCCTACTGGAAATGCATACAGGGAACCCACAAACCCAATATTCAAACAGTTAAATGTATTAAAATTTCATGAACTGTCAGAGTATAATATCCTGAAACTCATGTACAAAGCACATGCAACAATTCTACCAAACAACATTCAAAACAGATTCGTAAAAAAGACAAATTATAATCTGAAAGGAACTGAGGTCTTTAATAAATCTAAATATAGAACAGTAATAATGGAAATAAGTATTTCAATCAGAGGTGTTAGTTTATGAAACAAACTTGACAGTGGAATAAAGCAATGTAAATCTCTCTCTGTATTAAAAAAAAGAAAAAGAAATCATGATGACGAAAAGATATGACTGAGTAGAATTATTTATATGTTATTGGTTTAATTGTTGTAAAATGAAAATATGGCTTTGTCGTCGCCAACGTTAAAAGTCAATTGTTATATTTGTGAAAAAAGGGGGCAAATATTGTAAGTTTTTAACTTCTTTCTGCTCTTTTTCATTTATATTTTACTTTAATGTTTTGTTGATTTTTTTTTTTTATTGTTTTCCTTTGTTTTTTATTTTTATTTTATAAATTAATAAATAAATAAATGAACTGACCTGAACTGGACGGTGGTAAAATTCAAGCAATAGACCGCATGTTTAAAGTTCCCAATTTTATAATGTTTTATTGGTTCAACGGTTAAACGATTAATCAAAGCAACAGAATATAAGTCAAAGCTGTTTTCCCTAATCAAATTCATAAATTTAATCAATCGATTCACCAAATGAATTTTTTATATTATCAGAATGTGGAGTAAGAGAAATATGTAAAATAGTTAACATTTCAAAATGATTTAAATGATTGTATTTAATTGTAACATCAATTTTAGGAAGTGAGGACAGGCAACACATGCTATGTTTAAGTTTAAATTGATAATTTAAACTGTATTTAATGAACTTGCAATGAGATCAACCTGCAGGGCATTTTAAATAATAAAAAAAAACATACAATTTATTTGTGCATTCATAATTGTCATTTCTTTTGAAAACACAAATGGCACTGATTTTGTGGAATGACCCTTATATTTTATGGTTAACCTTCTGGGGACCGAGACAAAAATGGACATTAAAGTGAAATGTGTTAAAACAATTAGGATTTTTTTAGTTTTTTGGTTTTGCTTTTTTGCCCAAATTTCTCAATAAGCTCAAGTCCTGAGCAAAAAATATCAAATATGTAATGTTTTTTTATATATATATTTGACCATTTTGAAGGAATTTTGATCATATAACGTCATCTTTTATAATTAGCCAAATAACTTGTGTTTTGTAAATGTATATTAATTAAAAACTGTGGTTTGATCAAAAGGCCTTGAATGGGTTAAATTATATTTAAAAAAAATATAATATAAGTATATTGTGTTGTATTGTCTGCTTTGTATTTTGTGAGCGACTGACGTTGATTTGAGCAAATAATAATAAAAATAATAATAATAACAATAATACAAAAGGTTTTAATGCCCTTTAACAAATGAATAACTTGTATATTCTGTTTGGCTTTGGGGTATTGTTGAATAACTGCAGGTGTGTAGTACAATGGAAATTTTAAGATGTACCATGAAAAAACCTGCCTAAGAAAAACCATATATAATTAAGTAACACAACAAAAATGCTGGCGAAAATACAACAAACATTTACTGAAAGGACACAAAAGTCAGCCTTTGTCCTCTGAGGGCTGATAAAAGTTAAGTTTTAAATGGTTTACGTTGTAGGAAAATGTATTCATAGACCTTGCATCCAGACATTTGTATTATTTGTGTTAAAGAAAGTCATTATACTGAGAATACACAGATTTTTTTATTCTTCACACAAAATGTCGTTTGGCAGGAGTGTTACAATAAGTGTCCCTCCTCAATTATTGTGCCCTTGATCATTGGAAATCTGTCATTTCCACTTTTTTTGTGCCTCTAATGTTTTGTCCTCACTTTTTGCCATCTTTGTTTTGCCAGTCGCGTAGCGGTGGTACGAGGCAGCGTCGTGCTGCAAGATGGCTCTCCTCTGGTGGGCGTCAATATTACCTTTCCTCAGCATCCAGAGTATGGTTACACCATCAGTCGACAGGATGGGAGGTGCAGAAACATACATACCCACAAACAAGTCATGACGTACCTCCAATCATTTACCTTTATAACTCTCTGTTCCAACATTTTAGTTACGACCTGGTGACTTTGGGCGCCATGTCCGTGACACTGATGTTTCATCGCCCACCCTTTTTGCCGCAAACATGCACTGTCTGGACACCAAACAACAACTTCCTAGTTCTGGAGCAAATTGTCATGTCCAGGGAAGATGTACAGCTTCCTAAATGTGACATTAGGAGTGTTTTGAGTCCTTATCCACTGGTCCTGTCCTATCCACTACCCAGATACACAGGAGCGTGTGTGGAGAAAGGCCCTGCTGTACCCGAGCTTCAGGTACTTAAGAATATTTACCTGTTAATGCATGCTTTTGACAGAGGTTCCACTGTTGAGTTTTAAGGTGTTGCAGGGGAAACAGCGAGATTTGAAAAGTGTTTTCTTTAAAAGTTCTGACAAAAACATACAACCATGGACAAAATTTAGATTTTAGAAATTGTGGGGACACAACTGGCTTGCGTACAGGGGGCATGCCTAAAAGAGGGCGTAGTTCAAAGGGATTAGATGCATGTTTTGGGCTAATATGAATGTGAAACAAATTGCTCTACAATGTATTTTATGTACAACATAACCACATTAAAAGAATGAAATAAGAAACAATTTGGGGGTTTCAAGATAATTTCAATATAATTTGATTTATTGTTTACCGTGTATGTCCTGGCTGGAAATTGAACCATGTCCGTTGGAACAAAAGACTGATGCTTAAAGGGGAACATTATCACCAGACCTATGTAAGCATCAATATATACCTTGATGTTGCAGAAAAAAGACCATATATTTTTTAAACCGATTTTCGAACTCTAAATGGGTGAATTTTGGTGAATTAAACACCTTTCTAATATTCGCTCTCGGAGCGATGACGTCACAATGTGACGTCGCATCGGGAAGCAATCCGCCATTTTCTCAAACACTGAGTCAAATCAGCTCTGTTATTTTCCATTTTTTCGACTGTTTTCCGTACCTTGGAGACATCATGCCTCGTCGGTGTGTGTTGTCGGAGGGTGTAACAACACGAACAGGGACGGATTCAAGTTGCGAAAGTGACAAGAAATTGGACATTTGTTCCGCACATTTTACCGACGAAAGCTATGCTACGACAGAGATGGCAAGAATGTGTGGATATCCTGCGACACTCAAAGCAGATGCATTTCCAACGATAAAGTCAAAGAAATCTGCCGCCAGACCCCCATTGAATCTGCCGGAGTGTGTGAGCAATTCAGGGACAAAGGACCTTGGTAGCACGGCAAGCAATGGCGGCAGTTTGTTCCCGCAGACGAGCGAGCTAAACCCCCTGGATGTCTTGGCTCACACTGTCCCGAAGATGATCAAGAGAAGAATATCGACCCTAGCTTCCCTGGCCTGCTGACATGAGGGTATGTCTACAGAATATATTAATTGATGAAAATTGGGCTGTCTGCACTCTCAAAGTGCATGTTGTTGCCAAATGAATTCCATATCCTGTAAACCTAGTTCATAGTTGTTAGTTTCCTTTAATGCCAAACAAACACATACCAATCGTTGGTTAGAAGGCGATCGCCGAGTTTGTCCTCACTTTCTCCCGTGTCGCTGGCTGTCGTGTCGTTTTCGTCGGTTTCGCTTGCATACGGTTCAAACCAATATGGCTCAATAGCTTCAGTTTCTTCTTCAATTTCGTTTTCGCTACCTGCGTCCACACTACAACCATCCGTTTCAATACATGCGTAATCTGTTGAATCGCTTAAGCCGCTGAAATCCGAGTCTGAATCCGAGCTAATGTCGCTATAGCTTGCTGTTCTTTCCGCCATGTTTGTTTGTGTTGGCTTCACTATGTGACGTCCCAGGAAAATGGACGGGTGGTTAAAATCAGGCACTTTGAAGCTTTTTTTAGGGATATTGCGTGATGGGTAAAATGTTGAAAAAAACTTCGCAAAATATAATAAGTTATTGGGAACTGATTTTTAATGGTTTTAACAATTCTGAAATTGTGATAATGTTCCCCTTTAAGCCACTGTTTCTTAATCATAGGGCGGCACAAAATATCTGTTACTCCGCTGCAGTCTGTATCATTTTTTTACACCACTTGTGGTAGTAATGACAATCTCAAACAAACACAAGAAGTCTGGATCTAATTCATAGATGTTTCTCAAACGCAAAATGTCTGACTAACGTGGTGAAGCTGTATTTTCATATGCATTTCAATTGTATTGACAGTTTAGTTCAGAAACATATTTATTAATAAATGTACTTCTTCTTCTTCGTTTGGATAAATATGTCAATGTTAATTAGAGGTGTAACCACTATACAGCTGGGCAAGTGTTTAACAGCCAACTGACCTAGCTGCCGCCCAAAGCTGCCAGACCACGATTCCCGTTAGGATGGCGGCATATGGGACAAGATGTTATGATGTGGTCTGCAGTCTGCTCCTCTGCACCACACTCACATGCCGCAGATGAAGATATACCCCATTTGAACATAGTTGAGCGGAATAGGCCGACGCCAGTAGAAAGGTGATTAAGCCTGACCCAAGCAGGCCTGGGAAAGCATATTCCCGGTGGTGATGTACTGGCCTTAAGGGATGTAATCATGGAGTCTGGAAGAGTTTACCCCCCGTTCCATGTTCCATTTGTAGTCTGCCCAGTCCCCTTCATTGCCGTTTGACTGGTTAAAGTCATTTAGCAATTCCAATGCAGCAGGGACAAATGGGTGTCTCTATTTAAGCTGCCGGTGTCCTTTAAGAGGAGGAGACAGAAGCTGGTCATGAAGAAGGTGCCCAAGCTCCAGTGCTCGGCGTGCAAGAGAAATTGTGGCTCTCTTGCGACGAAGCTCAGATGGTTGAATACCTGCTAAGATGGGAAGATTGTCTGTTGGTGTGGGACGCGTTTAGTCACTAAACGCAAAGCATCGTTAATCGGCTTATCTATGAGACGAGTGTGAGCACTACGACACCAAGTAGGTGTGCAGTACTCAGCGGCAGAGTGGACCAAAGTTAGGGTGGCTGTACGAAGTATAACACCGCCAGCACCCCAGCTAGATCCACCTAGTCGTCTCAAAAGCCCAACGCGTGTTGTTAGCTTTTTGCCCAGTGTCTCCAGGTGTCGGAAATGTGAGTGCCCTGTCCAACTTAATGCCCGAAATATGTTGGTTCGGCAGAAAAGGGTAGAGGACGTCCATCAACAGTGATGTTAAGCTCACATTGTGCCTCCCTGTTGTAAATGTGGAAGGCTGCCGTCACCGTTTTGTTTACACTGAGCTTCAACTTTCATTTTTGAAGATAAGTGGATAAGGTCGCCATGACCTGGGTAAGAGACCTCTCTAACTCCTGCCTGTTTTTTACACGATGCATAATTGCCAATTCGTCTGCAAATGCAAACTTTTTGGCAGTTGTTACTGGCGGATCATATATGTAGATGTTAAACAAGAGGGGAGCCAGGACTGATCCCTGAGGGACGCCATTTCTCAGATGTCGCAACCTGCTTTTTGGGCCATTATCAGTGGTAAGGGTGAAACTGCGGTTTTGGATGAGTTCCATGATCAAAGAGATCATGTGCCTGTCCGGCAGTAGGCGCAAAAACTTCCAGGTATGGCCACGGTGCCAAACGGTATCGTAGGCTACTGTAAGATCAACAAACACAGCACCTGTTTTATTCTTGGCCGAGAAGCTGTCTTTAATTTATTGAGTCAGTAGAGTAACTTAATCCACGGTTGATCTTCCGCGCCGAAATCCAGCTTGCTCTTGAGGAAACAGTGGATTGATAATAGGTTTGACACGAGCATAGACCAGTCTCTCCAGGATTTTGAAAATGATACACAAAAGGGAGTTATGTCTATAACTCTTTGGATCCTCTAGTATATATATATATCCCCTTTGTATATATTGTTTTTCAAAACACCTGACATGTATACTTTGTACATCATTTATCCATTTTTTTTAACATATTTTTTTATATACATGTTACAGGTTATACATCTTTTATTATTGAATGTATCAAATGTGATGAATATATTGGAAACAAGCCTTTTAGCTTTTTGTGCCATCCATTTGCCTTTTTAAAGCATTCCATGGATTCAATTCTTCAAGATGTCAATAAACATCTCAATCAATCAATCAATCAATCAATCAATAGTGGCTTCATCGGCTTCATTTTTGGAAGCTTGAGTGTGCGCATGCAGGAAGATAGGAACTTGGTTAGCCAGGACTTTAGAACAACATAGATTATCAGCTCTGGGCAGATTGAATCAGGCCCTGGAGCTTTTCCAGACTTAAGCAACGGGAGGGCACTGGCAAACTCCTCTGGAGTAAAATTTTCAGAGATTATTTCACCAGGGGGTGTAGGGATCCTCCAGAGTTCAGCCACCTCCTTGTTCACAAGTTTGGCTGATTTGCGAGCTTTTGTTCCATAGAACCCATTCTTTACCAATTGCGATGCAATAGAGTTCACAGAGATGGGATCCAGCGTCTGGATCTGCCAGTCAGGTTGTTGACTGTATTCCATGCCAGCCGGCTTGAGTGTGTGAAATCGATGGTGTTGACAGCCACTGACCAACGCTCTCTTCGCTTTTCATCAAGTCGAGCAGTGCAGAAGCAGCAGTGCCTGATGCTTCGCCCTGCGAGGCCTTCAAAAAGACCTGGTAAATGCTCTCACAGTCCGCATCCCAGCACGGTCTGTAGTTATTTCTTCGACCGCATGGGATTGATCTCTTAGCTGCTCCTAGGATGGCATGACAAAAGTCCTGGTATGCCTCATCAACAAAGCTAGTATCAGGAGATGGTAGGTCCTGGGCAAGCTTGTTTGTGATGAGGCTATAAAGTTCCCAATTGGCCTTGCGGAAGTTCCAACGCATATGTGGCTCTCTTGCGACTGGGGGCATAGTTATTGTGGCCGTTACAAGAGATGGTCAATGTTGGAACCTTGGAAACTTCTCTAAGAAATGTCTGTCCAAGTGCCAGCTATTTAGACCAGTGCTCGCGAAAGCTAAGTCTGGATTAGTTCCGGTGTTCTGGAGACCAGAGAAGAAGCTAAGGGCATCCTTGGGGTTATGTAACAATACAAGGGTGCTCAAAGTTGCCCAGTCAACCAAACATTCCCCATCATAAATGTACTTTATTTTATATAATCATATGTAAACATATTCTCCCTCAGTTGTTTATAAATCCCCTTTAATACAGAATATTGGATTAGTACTTATTTGTCTAATCAGCCTGACCTTATTAATACTTATTTTTCTAATCAACCTGACACTAAGCCTAATGTTTAATTGCTAAATAAATAATAATCTTTGTGATTAACACATGCTTTCATATGATTGGACAGCATTGTTAACCTGTTAAACAGGAAGTAGGTTAGAAACTAATATTGAATAAGAGTAAGATGACACATTCAGTGTTAATATTTGAGTGGGCCTCGGGCGCCTCAGTAGTGGAAAAATCGAACGCCAAGGTCAAAAACGTTAAGAACCCCTGGCTTAAGCCATTGCGCTTCCAGGAACTATGTTCTTATTCCTTTAATGCAAGTCTTAGTCAACAACATTGTGATTTTTTTAAATGTGTCTTACTTGTTCATGATTCAAATTGCTACGTGGAGGTCAACTTGCTCTTATCTTGCATGTGACCTCTGATTGGTCAGCTGCTGCATGCTGTCAATCATTGTCACGTTGGTAAGGAACGGCAGCTCCATAAAGCCAATCAATGAGGTTGTGGGCGGTGTAAAGGGACAAGCTTCAGCGCCTGAGTGACCCATTTCCGCTTGGCGCTAGTGTTTGACTTGTGTCTATTTAATAGTGAAACATTATTGAAAAAACATATATATATATATATATATATATATATATATATATATATATATATATATATATATATATATATATATATATATATATATATACATATATATATATATATATATATATATATATATATATATATATATATATACATATACACACACATATATATGTATTTATGTATGTATGTATGTATGTTTATATATATATATATATATATATATATATACACACATATATATGTATTTATGTATGTATGTATGTATGTTTATATATATATACATATATATATATATATATATATAAATATATATATACACACATATATATGTATGTATGTATGTTTATATATATATATATATATATATATATATATATATATATATGTATATATGTATATATATATATATATATATATATATATATATATATATATATATATATATATATATATGTATATATGTATATATACACACACATATATATGTATTAATGTATGTATGTATGTATGTATGTTTATATATATATATATATATTAGAGATGCGCGGATAGGCAATTATTTCATCCGCAACCGCATCAGAAAGTCGTCAACCATCCGCAATTCACCCGATCTAACATTTGATCAGAACCGCATCCGCCCGCACCCCCCCGTTGTTATATATCTAATATAGACGATGCAAGGCATTAGTGAGGTTATAAAGCTTTTGCCTGTTAAAGAAAGGAGACTGATCCAATGCAGCACAGACATTCGCGTGCCACGCTGTCACGACCCAGACGCACACCAGTGCGCAATCATATGGGAGCCGCGCGGAGCGCACCTCCAAGCGCGTCTCGCTGCAGGGGACGGCCGGGTATATGGGCCCGACGCTCCAGCGCCATCCATTTTCAGGGCTAGTTGATTCGGCAGGTGGGTTGTTACACACTCCTTAGCGGGTTCCCACTTCCATGGCCACCGTCCTAGCTGCTGTCTATATCAACCAGGGTGAGCCCCACCCCTTTCGTGAGCGCACTGCGCGCGGAGTGACCCCTGTTACGCGCCCCCGGCAACAGGGGTGGCGGGCAGGTAAGCTGCGCGGGCGGAGCGCTCGGAGTGACCCCTGTTACGAGCCCCCGGCCACGGGGGTGGCGGGCAGGTAAGCTGTTTACCTGCTGCGCGTGACGCCGGCCGCGGCGAAGGCGGACGAGGCGGGGTGTCGGTGCGGTGGGCGTGGTGGTGACCCTGGACGTGCGTCGGGCCCTTCTCGCGGATCGCCTCAGCTACGGCTCCCGGTGGGGCCCTCTCGGGGGAAGGGGCCTCGGTCCCGGACCCCGGCGAGGCGTCCCTTCTCCGCTCCGTAAAAGTGTCCATCTCTTTTTTTTTTTTTCTTCTGTTGTGGCATATGCTGCAGGTGCCTGCTCGTTTTTCGTATGTGGGTAACAACATTTAACTTTTAACATTTAATGTATATATATTTCCGAATTGGTTTAACTGCCACCCGCCTGAATCTATTTAAAATCTAATTTTTTTTTAACCACCCGACCCGACCCGACCCGCGGATAAAATCTAATTTTTTTAAATTTCATCCGCCCGATCCGCGGATAATCCGCGGACTCCGCGGTTGTGCCCGCAAACCGCGCATCTCTAATATATATATATATATATATATATATATATATATATATATATATATATATATATATATGTATATATATATATATATGTATATATATATATATATATATATATATATATATAATTACGATATTCCGTTAAACAGTTGAAAGAAGCAAACACTAAAAGAAACCATTCATGCTTTCGGGAAATAGGCAGCAAGCGAATTCACAGAAATCGCTTCTTGGCGTGTCCTCGATTTTTTTGACACCCACTCTGCTCGTGTGGATAAAGCATTGTGAATTTGAAATACTGTATAATGTTTCTGTCATAGCAGTCTTGGAGTAATTTCAAATGTGGCCATGGCACTTTTTGAAAATGCGTTTCATTTTAAGCAAAATGTAATTCACAGTTGATGAAAAAAAAAAATATTTTCCTATTCAAGATGTTTATTGCCATCATGTGAGCTCTTTTCGTCCTGTCCCTGCCAATCACACCTATTAGCGTAGTAAAAAAGTGCTAAAACATTTTTTATTTATTTTTTTTTTAATCATAATGTTCTTTCTGTATCATTTCTTCACTTTTCTTGTTGCTTATCTTTTGTTCTCCCAAGGCGGTGCAAGAAGAAGTTGCAATCCCAGGAGCCTTCATGAAGTTGAATTATTTGAGTACCCGAGCTGCAGGCTACCTCTCATTACTGCGCATCCTCCTCACGCCTCCTTCCCCGTCCTCCCCCATTTCTCCTCTGGGCGGTCTGTCCAAGGTGCATGTCCGTGCATCGGTCCAGGGAAGGCTGTACCAGCGCTGGTACCCTGCTGGGCCTGGCCTGGTGCACAGGCTGGTCTGGAACAAGACAGATGTTTACGGCCAGGAGGTGTGGGGCGTCACTCATGCAACTGGTAGGTTGAAGAATTGTTGTCTTTATTGATGAGCAAACTTCTTTTCCCAAGATCTCTAAGGGCCTGGTCTACTAGGATCCAAATAGCAAGTGCTAAATAGCGTGTGCAAACTGTAAAATTGAGTACATTAATTGTAATTTACTAAGACGGTGTGTGCAATTAATGACACAAGTACAAAAGTGATGCAGAAACCCTATTTAAAGTTTGAAATATGTCGATTGTTGACACACAGAAGACTCTCCCTGTCGATAGTCGGTCACACTGATCGCCTCCCTCTGACCGTGGCGCCATGACCAGTGTTCAATTCCTTTTCAAACCAGCTTAAAGGCCTACTGAAATGCGATTTTCTTATTTAAACGGTGATAGCAGGTCCATTCTATGTGTCATAATTGATCATTTCACGATATTGCCATATTTTTGCTGAAATTATTTAGTAGAGAACATCGACGATAAAGTTCGCAACTTTTGGTCGCTGATAAAAAAGCCTTGCCTGTACCGGAAGTAGCAGACGAGTAGCGTGACGTCACAGGTTATGGAGCTCCTCACATCTGCACATTGTTTACAATCATGGCCACCAGCAGCGAGAGCGATTCGGACCGAGAAAGCGACAATTTCCCCATTAATTTGAGCGAGGATGAAAGATTTGTGGATGAGGAAAGTGAGAGTGAAGGACTAGAGGGCAGTGGAAGCGATTCAGATAGGGAAGATGCTGTGAGAGGCGGGTGGGACCTGATATTCAGCTGGGAATGACTAAAACAGTAAATAAACAAAAGACATATATATTCTCTATTAGCCACAACACAACTAGGCTTATATTTGATATGCCACAAATTAATCCCACATACCAAACACCTCCCCCCTCCCGTCCATATAGCCCACCAATACAACTCAAACACCTGCACAACACACTCAATCCCACAGCCCAAAGTACCGTTCACCTCCCCAAAGTTCATACAGCACATATATTTCCTCAAAGTCCCCAAAGTTACGTACGTGACATGCACATAGCGGCACGCACGTACGGGCAAGCGATCAAATGTTTGGAAGACGCAGCTGCATACGTACTCACGGTACCGCGTCTGCATATCCAACTCAAAGTCCTCCTGGTAAGAGTCTCTGTTGTCCCAGTTCTCCACAGGCCAATGGTAAAGCTTGACTGTCATTTTCCGGGAATGTAAACAATGAAACACCGGCTGTGTTTGTGTTGTTGCTGAAGTCGACCGCAATACACCGCTTCCCACCTACAGCTTTCTTCTTTGCTGTCTCCATTGTTCATTGAACAAATTGCAAAAGATTCACCAACACAGATGTCCAGAATACTGTGGAATTTTGCGATGAAAACAGACGACTTAATAGCTGGCCACCATGCTGTCCCAAAATGTCCTCTACAATCCGTGACGTCACGCGCTGATGTCATCATACCGAGACGTTTTCAGTAGGATATTTCGCGCAAAATTTAAAATTGCACTTTAGTAAGCTAACCCGGCTGTATTGGCATGTGTTGCAATGTTAAGATTTCATCATTGATATATAAACTATCAGACTGCGTGGTCGGTAGTAGTGGGTTTCAGTAGGCCTTTAAAATACACACAAAACAGCGATGGCAAAACAGTTTTTATTCTTGATAAATCACATTGGGAGCGTTAAATAATTATATTTGCATCTTCTCCTCCCAGTATTGTGGGCGTTCTAATAATCGACACATGTTCTGCATATACAAGAAGACAGACACGCTAATTGGATTGTACTCTCTATTTTGCTCACTTAAGAGGCACAATCCTCTACCCAGAAGCTTAGTAGATAGGTTTGCCTAAGCTATTGAGTTGCATGTGTTTTATACTTGCAAACATTTAGTAGATCAGGCCCCAAGAATGTGTCAATGGATGTTTACAACCGTTTAGCTGCTGGCTCTACGATCAGCTCCAGTTCCCTGCACAGAATAAGCTGTGTTGATCACATGTCAAGTGTAGTTAAGGTCAGGTCATTTTATGGGCCCCACCAGAGGAATGGAATACAATTAAATTCTGCTTTACAAGTTCGAGAAAATAAATACTCTATAGAATTAGTCATTTTCTCAGTAACTACATCCAGTTGAAGCATTTTCTGCTGTTACTGGGTAGTTTTTAAGGCAAGTCGCTCAATAATATTTTCAAGATAAGCTTGATGTTTTTATTAAAGCGAAGCAATTTAATGACAAAGAAACTTTTTTAAAAATGATTTATGAATACGCCATGAAACATGAAAATGTAAAATGTATGGCATCCATGTAGTAATATTATTTCCCTATATGTTAAGATGTCCCGCTTTTTTCCATGGTTTTTAAATGCAACTTGAGGCAATCTCTCTCTGACAGTGTCAGAATGGTTAAGTCCATTAGTTCATTATACTACCGTATTTTTCGGAGTATAAGTCGCACCGGAGTATAAGTCGCACCTGCCGAAAATGCATAATAAAGAAGGAAAAAAACATATATAAGTCGCACTGGAGCCCGGCCAAACTATGAAAAAAACTGTGACTTATAGTCCGAAATATACGGTAAGTGTGTAAGGCATGTTTAGGGCTTTAACCTGATTGTGTTGCAACTGAACAGTGGTTGAAGAGTGTAGAGGGTAGGGAAGCCAGTTGTGTGTCAAAAAAACATATTTTTATAGGTGTCTCAATCACTGGGGTCCAGAACCGGATAAATACAAATAGAGATCTACTGTACAACAAAACGTGCATTGTTTCAAAATTATGTTCTATCTACTGTAAAGTTTTTTGTAAAATGCTACAGAACCCTCATTTCTTACACAATCTTTATAGGTTTGCCGTTGGAACAAAAACAGACTGCATGTTTGATCAGAGCAATTACTTGTTGTTGTTCCCTCTGATCAAAACAAGCAAAACATGTGTCTGACAGTCATTGTCTGATACTAAAAAAGTATTTGATACTGATGTTTTCTTCAAATGAAAAAAATACATTTATAGCATTTATGTACAGTAAAACAGTCCAAGAATCATATGAAATCTGAATCTATTTTTTTTCCATAACAAATAATCTAAATCCAATAAATATATTGCAGATAACAACAAATATGAACACAAAACAAATTTTATAGAAAATATTTATAGTTTTACATGTAGAATAAAACATATATATATATTGACAAATGAAATGACTAGACTAACATCACTTTTCAAGTTGATTTTTGTCTGCAAATATATGATAACACAGACGATATCGAACTTTTAGCAAACATTTTCATTTGCGAATCCTAAGAAAAGTGTGGCATACAAAAACTAAGGTATAGATAACACTGCATATAAATAAATATATGGACTATAAACTTACAAATCAGCATTTTGTATATGCATATTTATTAATGTATTGCTCCGTGGATATTAACTAAAGGCGGGAGCTATTACTATAATAAGATACATGCATTGTTATTGAACATACAGTTTTGTATCTTTACTGTTGATGTTACAATTCACTCTCATTATAGCTGACAGCATGAACTTCAGTTTGCAACTTCTGTTTTAGAGTAGATTGATTAATTAAACGGTAAACTTAAAAAAAGGCACTCTCCGGCTTATTATTTATTAAAGTTAAAGTTAAAGTACCCATGATAGTCACACACACACTAAGTGTGGCAAAATTATTCTCTGCATTTGACCCATCACCCTTGATCACCACCTAAGAGGTGAGGGGAGCAGTGAGCAGCAGCGGTGGCCACACCCGGGAATCATTTTTGGTGATTTAACCCCCAATTAACTGGCTTCCTGCTTTATTTTAGTAGGTTATTAAATATTCTTTACAGTTATAAGTAGCACACATGTGTGTTTAATTGTGGGTCTGTAAACATATCAATATGTAAATCATGTTTTCATTTTGATAGTTATTACTAATATTACTGATGTCATCTCAAGTGTTGTGTATCTCATTAGTTTGTATTGGTTATTTGATTCCTTAAGTGCAGACATAATTGCTGATATTATTACTTTTATTTCCGAATTTACCATTAGGAAAAAAGGTAGAATAACATGAATCTGAATATTTGCCTTCAACAGAATTATAACAGTAGTTGTAATCCAGTGACACAATATTGAAGTTGCATATTTGTGATACATTGTGTTTTTATTTGTCCAGTTGTAAGTTGGGCTATGTGGTCCATCTGTGTATACTGAACACCCTGTGGTAGAGAGCCAGAGCCAATTTAAAGTCCAGAAATAGCAATGCTCTGTGCTGTGACCATGTATGCTCTCCTGCAACTTGTAGTGAAAAGTTCACACATTTCCTGCCTATTAAAAGTGCAGGGTTGCAAATAATAACACAGCTACTGTGGATACATTCTGTTTGTGCACAGGTGGACAGGTGAAACTAAGAGTATAATAATCTTTGGCTTGTCAAACTTTAGATTATCTGTTCATCTCCTTGGGACGACACAAGTAATCATCTAGTCATTACTTAACAGTCCCTGAACCGGTACTTAAAAAAGTGAAAAACATGCAAATTTATGTAAAAAAACCAAACATTCAAGTTGACATTCAAGTTGACTGAACTAGTCATTTAAATACTTCATTTGTGCAAATTAAATGATAGAAAAGCAACACGTTCAACAATAAAAAATGAATGGTCATAATTATTGCAGCAAAACAGAACATAGAAAATGTGCAAACATGACTTACTTCAGTTGTAATGTTGATGTTCATCATTCCGGATGTTTGTGATTGAAACCCTGCTCGCCGAAACCGATATTGGTGCATGAAAAGGAAGTGCTGTGTTGTTGTTGTGGCTACTGGCTAGCCTAGTGTGCAAGCAGTGTTACGAGGGATGCTGTTAAGGTCAGCAATAACATTTAAAAAAAACGTCAAACTCTGTGTGTTTCTGTCTGGACTTACTTACACAACGTTACTTGAACAATACCAGCGCTAAACACTTGCTGCAGGTGGCTGAGCGTGCATTGATTTAGCACCAAAATAAGGCTATACTTCTTTTTTTTCCAGTCTGGTCACTACTGTTGCTATGAGGGCCGCCTTAACCTAAGGGGGGCCCCAGGGGCTGACCAGCCGCCCCCCAATCCTCAATAAGTCTTCTCCCCGAAGTTGCTTCCCTTTAGCCAAATGTATCTTCTGAGAATCGGTCTCATAAGCCTTTGTGCATTTGCAAATATGAAATTTGCAGTTAAAGGTGTTCGAATGAGACGCTATTGGCTACCCTCTACCTTGTCCGACACGAGTCACACACACACATTCCGTGAAAAGATAAAGTTACAAAAAAACATGTAGTTTGGAAAAAAACACCATGATTTTACTCAGTAGAACAGCAACAAGAGAACAATTTCATCCATCCATCCATCCATTTTCTACCGATTGTCCCTTTCGGGGTCGCGGGGGGTGCTGGAGCCTATCTCAGCTGCATTCAGGCGGAAGGCGGGGTGCACCCTGGACAAGTCGCCCCCTCGTCGCAGACAATATCATCCATTTTTTAAATGTATTCCTGAACAAAATTATTTGAAAAATGGAAAATATCATCCATTTTTAAAATAATTTTGTTCAGGAATACATCTCCTTCAGCCTTCCCTCTGGGCCCATGCATGTCTATGAGAAGCAGCTGTCTGAGATTGACAGCAATCAACACCAATCACTGCATTATGCCGTCAAAATCGGTGGCCTCTAAATGAGTGGGGAACCCTGGGCTCCATCCCAAGTAAACCTGTGCATTAACGTTGCATTGGCTACGATTATGCCCATCCCTAATGGTTCGACTAGAAAATGTATTTTATTATAAACCAATTGTTTGGATATAGAATGAGTTGAACTCTAAGAGATACAACATTTACTATATACACAAAAGACCTATTCTTCTCAAATATTGTTTCTCAAATCTGTGTAAATATGTGTTATTGAGCACTTCTTCTTTGCCAGGATAATCAATGTCAATCAATCAATGTTTATTTATATAGCCCTAAATCACAAGTGTCTCAAAGAGCTGCACAAGCCACAACGACATCATCGGTAAAAATATAATCCATCTCACCTCACAGGAGTGGCATATAAAGATGCTGATTAAACATCATGATTATTGCACAGGTGTGCCTTAGGCTGCCCACAATAAAAGGCTACGGTACTCTGAAATGTGCAACTTTGCTTTACTGAGGTTTGGGGGGTCAGAAAAGCAGTCAGTATCTAGTGCTGTGGTTCTTAACCTGGGTTCGATCGAACCCTAGGGGTTCGGTGAGTCGGCCCCAGGGGTTCGGCGGAGCCTCTGCACCCGACTCGTCGTGTAAATAAAAACTTCTCCCTATTGGCGTATTATGGATACCCCCAAACAATGTTCCCTCTAATTTTCCATCTGATTTGCAGGTGTGTAATTTGTTGTGAGTGCATGCACTGTGTTGGTTTTGTTCTTTGAACAAGGTGATGTTCATGCACGGTTCATTTTGCGCACCAGTAAAAAAACATAACTTTGTCTTGAATTTGAAAAAAAAAAACATTTTATTTTTCACTAAAGAAGGGTTCAGTAAATGCGCATATGAAACTGGTGGGGTTCGGGTACCTCCAACAAGGTTAAGAACCACTGATCTAGTGTGAGCACCATTTGCCTCACACAGTGCAACACATCTTATTCGCATAGAGTTGATCAGGTTGTTGATTGTGGCCTGTGGAATGTTGGTCTACTCCTCTTCAATGGCTGTGCCAAGTTGCTGGATATCGGCAGGAAATAGAACACACTGTCATAGACGCCGATTCACAGCATCCCAAACATGTTCAATGGGTGACATGTGTATGCTGGCCCAGCAATAACTGGGATGTTTTCAGCTTCCAGGATATGTGTACACATCCTTGCAACAAGGGGCCGTGCATTGCCATGCTGCAACATGAGGTGATAGTCTCGGGTGAATAGCACAACAATGGGCCTCAGGATCTCTTCTTGCCGGAATGACGCTACAACGTCAAACCGCCTTCGGGACTTCGGCTCCTGATTTTCTGTCAGGGTTTACTCCCTTAGCCTTATCCTCGAGTGGGTTGACCGCAAGGCAGCGGTGGTTTTGAGATTGGAATTTCCTTCTCCTAGATGGGCTGCCTTACCAGGTTTACGAGCCCCATTTGCCCGAATGTGTCAGGTAGCACGAGGTTGCATCTTACCCGTGGCGGTATAAGTCCGACCTGACTATATTTTCAATGAATAATTATTTGTTAACTAACACTGCACTCAAACCACACGTCATTTTAGGGTAGCTGTGCAGATTGCACATAAATCTGAATAGGAGACGCCATGTGACTAACAATCATGTCAGTACTCAACCAGACTCCTGCTGAGAAACTAGAACATCGAAGATTAGCTGATAATTACCCATTCAGATTTACTGTCTTTTGCAAGCAGCTACGGCAGACAAACATGAATAGAACATTCAACAAACCAATACATTTAAAATATTTCACAAAAGCAGCAGAAATGTGCATCATGTAAGCAGGTCAAAGTCTTTTTAAAGACCTTGACAAGCATTGCACTGTCAGTGCTTTGCAATGAAGGGATGGAAAGATTGAAATCTCAACAAATATACATAGAACTCACTGGCAGTAAAAGCACAATCTGTAGTAGCAAACGGGAAACACTTAAGGTGGTTTTGACATCTAAGGCACTCCATGAAGACAATGTGTGCATTTACTCAAGTTAATGCTGTACTTGTTGTGTGTAGAGGGTTGTTGTGATGTGTGCCCATTGTTTTGTCTTCCACTCATCACATCCTGACGGTGTAACTGCTGCAATGTTCAAGTCATTTATTTTTTTCACAATAGTAAAAAGAACCATTTCAAATGCATAAAGCAGGGGTGTCCACTCATCTTCATCTCGACAACAAAAGCATTATGTTGCCACAAAACCTACAACCTAAAGATCTCAGTCTATCTCCCCCTTCTCATATTATACAATTTCATACAATACAAAGTCAAAGAGAAATCACTTCAACATAATCATCTAAAGTCTTTCTATGTATGGATGTGTCACTTATTGGTATGACATCGGCTCATCTTCTGAAAGTACATCTACCTCGCATTTGGCAAAGTGTAGTTACTGATATTGTGTAGTGGTTCACTCGGCTACATTTTGTGTAGCCGGTGTGCGAATGTCGTGGTTACTTTGGCAACCAGTCCACAGTGTAGTGTGCCTCTTGCCCAAAATCAGCTGGATAGGTTCCAGCTCACCATGACCCTGAATAGAAAAAGTAGTAGAAAATGGAAAGGTGGATGGTATTTTTTCAGTATTTAAAAACAATTATTATCTATGTATTTTTTTTTCTACTGGCAAATACTGAAGTTCCGAAGTAAAGAACCTTCATAAGATACTAGGGATTAATATTTACAAAAGGTTTGCGTGACTAAAACATGTGCAAACTTGGGTAACACTTTAGTATGGGGAACATATTTTAAGTAACAAACACTTGATTTAGAGTTATTTGGACACTAGGGAAACATATTTTAAGTAACAGACTTAATTTAGAGTTATTTGGACACTAGGGAAACATATTTTAAGTAACAAAGACTTAATTCAGAGTAATTTGGACACAAGGGGAACATATTTTAAGTAACAAAGACTTAATTCAGAGTTATTTGGACACTAGGGGAACATATTCTAAGTAACAAACACTTTAGGTTAGGGTTAGGGTTAGGGTTGCGTTTGGGGTTAGGGTTATGTTTTGTTATGTAAGAACAGACCATATTCATTAATTAGTATAAAAGGGAGAATCATATGCAACAACTTCCTTAACTTAGTACTAATAAGCAATAATTCTGAGGTTATTGAGGGAAGACTTTTAGTTAATAGTTTACTGGTTGTATAATAAAGCCATGCACAATAAGGCATTAATAAGTACCTAATAATGACTAATTAAGAGTGAATATGTTACTAATTTGCATGTTAATAAGCAACTAATTAATGGTGAATATGTTCCCCATACTAAAGTGTTACCCAAAATTGATACCACACACAAAGCTGATCTACTAAACTTGTGCAAAGTGGATTGTGTCTGTTAAGTGAGCAGAATAAGGCGTCTCTGTCTTCATTATAATGCAAAATATATTCTGATCATCAAAACGCCCACAAAACTGGGAGGAGAAGATGCAAAATGTGATTCATCAATGCTCTTCACGTTTTTGCAATCACTATTTTGCGTTTTGTTTAGCGTGTGTGAAACATGTATGCAAACTAGACATACTGTCTATTCAGCAACATTAATTTATAATTTTATGACTGCATGCTGGTTAACTTAAAGGGGAGGTGCACTTTTTTGGAATGTTGCCTATCGTTCACAATCCTTATAAGAGACAAGAACACATGTGTCTTTTTTTTATGCAATCTAAATCGTAAATAAAAGTCTGGTTACAATGGAGCCAATGGGAACTATGACGTTATTGTGTCTATTCCCACCATAAAACCCAATAAATCATTATCCTAAAAGCGACAACAATACTCCATTTACATTTTGTAGACTGAATATTGACCAAGTATTAGCAATATTGTTATTATAAGCGCTAACGTGGAGGACCTAATTTTAGCGGCGCAATGATCAGAGAGAGGCTCTGGTTGCCATGATTAGTTATTGTTGTTTAAGGAAATAGCAAATGCTGCGATGCAAAATCAATGTGCGCAAAAAAATGACCAGAAATACATCAGTATTGCATGTTGTCATGAATTTGCCTGTAATTACATTACATATGTACTTACAGCACGTAGATAAAACATTGGATGTTTTTTTAGGCGCCTCCCATTACCTGCATTGTTAGCTACATTTTGCTAGTGTTCATGTATGATTTAAAATGCAAAAAAAAGAGAAAGACATGCTTGTTCTTGTTTAACATACTGTAGTGTTGTAAATGATAGTCTTTTTTTTTTTTTTTTAAGTGCTAAACCCCTTACTGAACAATGCCAGTTGACTTGACACTGTTTCGTTTTATCCACTTGTATTTGTCTGTTTGGATATTTCAATGTGAGGTGAAGTAGTTAAAAACAGGAGAATTGATGATTTAGTGATGATTTTTAACCTACGTTGAAAACAATTCCTTGCGGTCTAGAACAGTGGTTCTCAAATCTTTTTCACCAAGTACCAGCTTAGAAAACAATCTCCAAGTACCACCATAATGACCAACATTAAATACAGTAGTTGTGTAGTTGGTCTAAGTATTCAATAAAAACAAGGCATAGGTTTTATTCAATAAGTATGTATAATATTTGTGGCCACTGTAACATTACACACAGTTTAAACAGTAACACTGTTTAAATATAAGAAAATATAATTCTGTACTTTAATCAAGTAACTATTTCGTGTACTACTTGATGGCGCCTGCATACCACTAGCGGTACACATACCGCAATTTGAGAATAACTGGCCTACCTAAAAAATATGTATTAGGTATGTTGTGGTTTAAATGTTGTATACATTTAGCTCCACTGTCACTTTTATAACCCGCCTTTTGAATCTGTCAGCAAGATGTTCGATTCTGGAGGCCAAGCCCAACCCTTTTTAAATGCCTACTGAAATGTGATTTTCTTATTTAAACGGGGATAGCAGGTCCATTCTATGTGTCATACTTGATCATTTCGCGATATTGACATATTTTTGCTGAAAGGATTTAGTGGAGAACATCGACGATAAAGTTCGCAACTTTTGGTCGCTGATAAAAAAGCCTTGCCTGTACCGGAAGTAGCAGACGAGTAGCGTGACGTCACAGGTTGTGGAGCTCCTCACATCTGCACATTGTTTACAATCATGGCCACCTGCAGCGGGGGCGATTCGGACCGAGAAAGCGACCATTTCCCCATTAATTTGAGTGAGGATGAAAGTTTTGTGGATGAGGAAAGTGAGAGTGAAGGACTAGAGGGCAGTGGGAGCGATTCAGATAGGGAAGATGCTGTGAGAGGCGGGTGGGACCTGATATTCAGCTGGGAATGACGAAAACAGTAAATAAACACAAAACAAATATATACTTTATTAGCCACAACACAACCAGGCTTATATTTAATATGCCACAAATGAATCCCGCATAACAAACACCTCCCCCCTCCCGTCCATATAACCCGCCAATACAACTCAAACACCTGCACAACACACTCAATCCCACAGCCCAAAGTACCGTTCACCTCCCCAAAGTTCATACAGCACATATATTTCCCCAAAGTCCCCAAAGTTACATACGTGACATGCACATAGCGGCACACACGTACGGGCAAGCGATGAAATGTTTGGAAGCCGCAGCTGCATGCGTACTCACGGTACCGCATCTGCACATCCAACTCAAAGTCCTCCTGGTAAGAGTCTCTGTTGTCCCAGTTCTCCACAGGCCAATGGTAAAGCTTGACTGTCATCTTCCGGGAATGTAAACAATGAAACACCGGCTGTGTTATCCGGCACACCAGTCAAGGGGTACATTCTACGGCGGGGGTGCGTTATCCAGCACAACACCTGCCGCAATACACCGCTTCCCACCTACAGCTTTCTTCTTTGCTGTCTCTATTGTTCATTGAACAAATTGCAAAAGATTCACCAACACAGATGTCCAGAATACTGTGGAATTTTGCGATGAAAACAGACGACTTAATAGCTGGCCACCATGCTGTCCCAAAATGTCCTCTACAATCCGTGACGTCACGCGCAGACGTCATCATACCAAGACGTTTTCATCAGGATATTTCGCGCAAAATTTAAAATTGCAGTTTAGTAAGCTAACCCGGTCATATGGGCATGTGTTGCAATGTTCAGATTTCATCATTGATATATAAACTATCAGACTGCGTGGTCGGTAGTAGTGGGTATCAGTAGGCCTTTAAAAGTATCATAATTTATCTTTTGAAAATGTACACTGTTTAAACAAATTGAAGTTGTTAGAGCAAATTTTTTCCCTCAGACCTTTTTGGATTCACCCTGTAAGTACATTAGGTAATTTGCATGAAATAAGCTGCTTTTAGCAGCATTTATTTTGCAGCATGTTGCACATATATGTTATTATGTGCATGCCAGGAATTAGAAGAAAATAATACTATATCCTTCCTTTTTGGTTTCCTCATAGCCTCAAACAAATGGGGAGGAACTCCTCTGAGAGTTTAACTCAATGTCCAAATTAGAACGTCCGCCTCGCTGTGAAGTCATGACGTAGCAAGACTGCAAAACCATGCGAACAGAGGCATTCAAAACTGCGTGCAAGCTCACGCCAAAACGCATGAACCTTATGATTCGATGCTTTGACATCGTTTAACATGAGTACTGTGACATTTATAAGTCAGACAAGACGAAATTCCTCGTAGGTCCCCTTTAACGACTGAAGAGGGTCTCTCGGTTCTTGATTCTCCTTGGCATTATCGCTATGACTACCGCGAGCCAAAACCTGGGCTGCACATCCGATCCCCTCTTTCACACCAAATGTCTTGCCTTTAGGCACAGTCCCCGGGCTTGTAGAGGTCATCAAATTTACACGTCCTGTCCCTCACTTTAAACGTGTAACATGTGGAAAACCGGTATGCGACTGTACCGAAGGCTGTGTACTGAAACATCGGAATACATGTACACTCCTGTTGAAACTTTGTCATAGTTTTTTTTCTCCGTCTCTTTATCTTTTAAGACTACATTTCATGTCGCTCATCTCCTATAAACCCCTAACCTATTGATATGTCAAATATTCACTCTTTTTTCTATGTACCCTCCGTCTTTAAACCGAGATCTTCCTCCATCCCTACCCTTCTTACCCCTCGTCGTCCTCCTAACTCCTTTTTTTCTCACAGTATTGCAGGGTTTCTCACTCCTTGTTATTTTCCCCTCTTGTTCTTTCCTCTCTTCCTGTGTTTTACCCTGATACTTCCCTCTCACTACTTCCTGATGCCTCGTTGGCACATTGACTCTCCAAAAACACTGATCGTATGTGTACACCCACACACACACACACTGTTTGCTGGGGTGAACACAATGCCTGGGGCCTCAGCAGAGAGAAATGAAAGCTTTCTCCTGTGAGATATGGAGTGTGTGTTTATGTGCTAAAGTCGACGGGTGTTTTGTTTATAAGGGTGTGTGCAAGTGTGTGACCATATATTTCCTGCAAGTAATATAGTGTATTTACAGTACAGTAATATTACATTGTTTCCCCTTCCATTATATAATACGGGGGCCCCACCCTCACAACATCCCCTGGCCCACAAGAGTGTCACGGTGTTTTTATTTCTTATATAGCGCAAGATCACAACAGAGATGATTTAAGGATACTGTAACAGTCTGTTTTGTGTGCTGTTGTGTTGTTATACACCACGGTGTGATTGTGAAAAGTGTTGCTTTGTGTGATCAAAGATTTGGCCAAATAAACACCATATTATTTCTAAACATGATTAATTTACATTTACATATGTATTACAATAAAGTATTTAAAAAAAACATACTGTTATAATAATAATAATAATAATAATAATAATACATCATAATTAACTCTGGAAAGGTTTCCTATGGAAATTGTTTTGCCAACCAGCATCACTGCAAATATACAGAGTCTGTTTTTGCTCAGAGAGGGTCCACATGAACTCAGGGGTGTCTTGAAATTCAAACATAACATGGCGAATACCACATTCAAGGCTCAAACGTTATCTATAGCAGGGGTGAAACTGTGGGACAATGTGAGCGGAGAAATTCAACTAAAGTCTTCTAGCCTAAGAGTGTTCAACCTTGCGGTAAAAAATGTGTTGTTGGGAAACTATCAAAAACATGACTAGTTGTTTGGACTATCTCAACTGTGGCACACAGGTGCAAAAAAACTCACTGTGGAATAAGGGACATAACACACCAGACAAGGCTTCAGAAGATGAAAGATACCCAGGCAAGATGGAGCTAATCTCATGGTTGCTCAATGCTATAGACAAAGTGTTTTCCAGCATATGTTATTCTTGTTCTGAAATTGTCATGTATCCATCAAATCTGCTGTTGAAAGTTGGACTATATAACCAAAATATATAACCAACATATATGTTGATTGTAAATTAGGGGCGGGACATGGATAAGCATTCTTGCTTTTTTTCCCGTATCCCTTTTCGGTGGGTGTCGTTGCATGTCTGTCAAATTACAAAGAGTGATGAAGTGTTGCTATATACCTGTATGTATGCCGGAATAAATAAATGAATTCATTAATTCATTCAATTCATTCATTCATTCATTCATTCACTGATTGTATTCCACGATTCTTGCTCAGAAACATGTAAGAACCTAGAAACCTGCTTAAATTAGAACATCTGCTTTTGGATCTATATAATGATGTAGTGTGAAAACATGCAAAGAGTTTAGGGTTGCTCACTTCAACTCATGGTTATTTGGTACTTAAAGTCTACAGGTAAGTGTATTAAGTTTCAGTGGCAAAGCATGTAAACTAGGCTGCCAAGTTCCTAATTAAATTTTGTTTTAGCCACATCTTTATTGATTGGAGCCTGGGTTCACCCTGCATGCCTCCTGAAATTGTATCTCGTTCTAAAGCGAACGTTTGACAGGGTGAAAGCCTCTACTTATGTATTCGACTGCCTATACCAGTCTTTCTGCTGACTGCGCTCTTCAGTTCCCTTGAGTACCCGTCAATTCACATGCATTTGGGTCTAAAGTGAAGCAAGTTAAAAAGATCAGTGCCAACAGTTTTTGACAGTGACAGCTACTACTTTGCCACATTTATGTCAGAGGTGTCAAGTTGTATTTTTATCAGCTCTTTATCAATGTGTTTAACAAGTATTACAATTTAAAAGCTTCTCTGTTAACTGCAATATTCTCACACTGCTATGAAGATAAATGTTTGTTTCCACCCCCCACTGGTACACCCTATCCCTCCAAGAAGGTCAAGTTAAATATTATTATTTGTTTAGTAGATACTTTTTTACTACTTCAACTGGCTACCTTACTTTTGTTTATAAAAGTTATTTTACAAATGTCAAGTTTTAGAACATCTCATGTATAGCAGTGTGTAAGTATGTCTAAATAGTTGAGTGGCATTATAAATTTAACCTTGGGTTTTACTTTTTTTTATTAGCAGCGTTGTTGTTGTAAACTCAGTTATAGAAAGGCCCAGAAGTGTTTGGAGAGAGACCGTTTGTTTTATGATTTTTGCCTTTACATGTTGTTACACAACCACAATGGATTTGAAATAAATACATCGATAAACAAATCAGCATGTGATTGAAGTGTTGAATTTCAACTTTATTTAAGAGGTTTGGCAACAAATTTGGCATTTTCTGTATAGAATTTACAGGGCTGTGAATCTTTGGGTTTCCCACGATTCGATTCAATATCGATTCTTGGGGTCACGATTCGATTCAAAATCTTTTTTTTTTTTTCAATTCAACACGATTCTCGATTCAAAAACGATATTTTCCCGATTCAAAACGATTCTCTATTCATTCAATACATAGGATTTCAGCAGGATCTACCCCAGTCTGCTGACATGCAAACAGAGTAGTAGATGTTTGTATAAAGCTTTTATAATTGTAAAGGACAATGTTTTATCAACTGATTGCAATAATGTAAATTTGTTTTAACTATTAAATGAACCAAAATATGACTTATTTTATCTTTGTGAAAATATTGGACACAGTGTGTTGTCAAGCTTATGAGATGCAATGCAAGTGTAAGCCACTGTGACACTATTGTTCTTTTTTTTTTTTATATATAAATGTCTAATGATAATGTCAATGAGGGATTTTTAATCACTGCTATGTTGAAATTGTAACTAATATTAATACTGTTGTTGATAATATTCATTTTTGTTTCACTACTTTTGGTTTGTTCTGTGTTGTGTTTGTGTCTCCTCAATTGCTCTGTTTATTGCAGTTCTGAGTGTTGCTGGGTCGGGTTTGGTTTTGGAATTGGATTGCATTGTTATGGTATTGCTGTGTAATGTTTTGTTGGATTGATGAATTTCAAAAACAAAAAATCAATTTTTTAAATATGAGAATCGATTCTGAATCGCACAACATGAGAATCGCGATTCGAATTTGAATCAATTTTTTCCCACACAACTTAATGCTCATGGTAGGCCTGGGTCTATAACAAATTTTGTTGGACGATATATTGTCCAACAAATTATTGCCGATAAACAATTTTATTCTCAGCATTATTTTGAGACCAAATTAAGCATTATTGTAATCCTAATTTTCAATAATAATATTGCAAGTAACTATTTCAAGCGCAATATACTTTTATTTTTCATTAGTATTTTTTTAACATTTTAATTGTGAGGTGAAAAACTTTTAATTGACCTAAATACGTAAACAATCAAAACAATGTTGCACTTTAATAAATATTAAACATCTTCATGTGCATTTTTCCCCAGTTAGAAAACATAGGTTTTGGTGGTTTGGTTTGAGGCTGAAATATTCCTACAATGGGACATTTGGCTTTGCAATCCTTTTCTTTTACCGTATTTTTCGGACTATAAGTCGCAGTTCTTTTCGTAGTTTGGCCGGGCTGCAGTGTGACTTATATATGTTTTTTTCCTTCTTTATTATGCATTTTCGGCAGGTGCAACTTATACTCCGGTGCGACTTATACTCTCAAAAATACGAAAAAATAATTGTTTTTCCTCTGAATTTTAATTACCTTGCAGTGCATCTCATCTACGACTCAGGAGGCTCTGTCACTGTCTGAAGCTAGTAGTCCCACCTCCACTCGCAGAGACAAAGATTGTGGATGACTTAAAAGAGGTCTAATTATTTTTGTTTAATTCTGCTAATGAATAAACGCACTCAGGTGCTGAGCGTGATGCACACATTGAACCCTCTTGTACCCTGTTTGAAAGCAAGCGACAAAGATAACAAACACACACAAACATAAAGTTATGCAGTTCATTTTCATATATCGTTTAATTAATTGACTTATTATCGGCCCAGGCTGAGTCCAGTAAATGTGTGTGTGTGAGGACACTCTTGTACCTGTCGCTTGAATCCCTAAATGGTAAAAGACTTGGATGTAAATGTGTTTTGTCACAGTGGAAAGTCTACACTTCAATCGCATGCTGATTTACTTATTCAATATTTTATTTGCTATGCATTGTGAATGGTAGATAGATAGATAGATAGATAGATAGATAGATAGATAGATAGATAGATAGATAGATAGATAGATAGATAGATAGATGGATAGATAGTACTTTATTGATTCGTTCAGGAGAGTTCCCTCAGGAAAATTACAATTCCAGCAGCAGTGTACAGAATTGAAATCAAATTTAAAAAGTATATAATGGGGGTATAAATGGAAATAAAATAGAACATATTACAATAAGAATAAAAATATAAAGCAACAATAAGAATAAAAATACAACAGTAAAAATAAGAATATAACAATGTTATGAAAATGTATTGCACTGTTAATTGCACTGTTTTTTGTTGCAGTTTATTTCAGTATTGTTATTGTTTAGCATCCCCTGTCATCCTAGTACCCCCCTGCCCTCTAGAGAGGAGTTGTACAGTCTGATGGCGTGTGGGACAAAGGAGTTTTTTAGTCTATGAGTCCTGCAATTGGTATATGCTGTAAAGACAAATGCATAACAACTGGTACTGTAATATGCAAACAAACAAGATTGAAAGCTAAGTATTTTCATTTTTTTCCAAGTTTATTCACAATACCATATAACAAATACAATAATAGTGAAATATCATCATTTAAAGATGTTGGTACGTGAAAGGGTCCCCCAAATAATATAGAAGAAGCTTTTGACAGGGGGTCCAGAGGATAGTATATACATGAAATGATGGAACATGGTAGCAAGTACAACAACTAAAACAAAACAAAAAACAACGCTATATGATTAACACAAGATAATAGTACTAAAGCAAGCATACACATACATACATACATTCATTCAACCATGCAAAACCCAACAGTAGTCTACCCCACATGAGGCATTAAATATAGGTGGTTAATAGACAAGTTTTTAGTTTATTTTTGAAGTTGGAGAATGGATACAGCATCTTGAGGCTCTCATTTGTATGAGAGCCTCAATTGTTAAGTATTAAAAGTGTGGTTATAATTTAAAGTACCAGTGGAATGTTTGAATACACTTACCTATTACTACAAATGAGATGTTTTAAAACTTTTGACTGCCAGTTTGTATAATGTGATTTGGCAAATGCAAGCACTTATTTGAGGACTACAGTGGCATTGTTGCAGTCTGATTCAAAGTCTAATTCATTGTCAAGCTGTAGTGGGGAGCTACACAATCTATCATTACAACTAAAAGGGCCAAGCACCAATTGCTAGAGCTCTTTCATTGAAGATGGACTCCTTTTGATTACAACTCCACTTCATACTGATCCCTCACAGACAGACTCACTGATGAGGTTTCGCTGTACAGGCCTTTCATCTGTCTCAGCCCTCCATACAATATAGCTTTGAGGCAGATTAAATCCGGCTTCACTGTTATTGCAGGTACCACGAAATGAAGTAAAGATGTTCCCATACCGGCCTGATCATACCTCTAGACAACATTTGACTTTTTGGGCAAGCTTGTCTCTAAAGCAGCACATCCTAATGGCAGGCATGTAATCCCTCTTATCTTTGTGCATATGTTTGTTTTCAGTATCAGTTGGCTATGAGTATGAATCATGTCCTGGAGTTATTCAGTGGGAGATAAGGACGGCTCTCATGCAGGGTTTTGAGCTGGTGCCCTCTCACCTCGGAGGTTGGTCTTTGGATAAGCATCATTCCCTCAACATACGTAGTGGTGAGTATCTACAAACTATAAAAAAAAGTTTTTATATTTGTTTTTGGCAACTTGTAGGTTATGATTTAGACTTCCGAGAAGCAGCATTCTCTGCAGTGGACATATGTGTTTTGCAAAGCAGGGCTATGTTTTTTTTTTTTCTGAAATCTGTAACTGACAAACAAAATAGACCAAAAACAACAGTACACTGCATAGGATCCTGGTTCTCAAGAGGATATCATCACACTTTTTGGGGTATATGATGAGTTGATTAAGGAAATGTTTAAATGAAACGTTTAATATTTTTGGGGAAAAATAACTCTTAAAATTTCCTTTTCATGACCATAGGTTAGGGATGGGGGATACAGCCTAAAATCTATATAACAATATATACTTCAGCTTCTTGCAATAATTATATATATATATATATATATATATATATATATATATATATATATATATATATATATATATATATATATATATATACAGTACAGGCCAAAAGTTTGGACACACCTTCTCATTCAATGTGTTTTCTTTATTTTCATGACTATTTACATTGTAGATTCTCACTGAAGACATCAAAACTATGAATGAACACATGTGGAGTTATGTACTTAACAAAAAAACGTAAAATAACTGAAAACATGTTTTATATTGTAGTTTCTTCAAAATAGCCACCTTTTGCTTTTTTGCACACTCTTGGCATTCTCTCCATGAGCTTCAAGAGGTAGTCACCTGAAATGGTCTTCACTTCACAAGTGTACTTGAGCCTCATCAAAAGAATGCCGAGAGAGTGCAAAGCAGCAATCAGGGCAAAGGGTGGCTATTTTGACGATCCTAGAATGTAAAACATGTTCACCTTTTTTTCTTAAGTACATAACTCCACATGTGTTCATTCATAGTTTTGATGCCTTCAGTGACAATCTACAATGTAAATAGTCTTGAAAATAAAGAAAATGCATTGAATGAGGAGAAGGTGTGTCCAAACTTTTGGCCTGTACTATATATATATATATATATATATATATATATATATATATATATATATATATATATATATATATATATATATATATATGTATCAGGATATATTATTTGGCATACAGGTGATAAAATAATAATTTCAAAATGGCTTAAAAATGCTCCTAATTTAGCTGCTGATGTATGTGGTAACATATTTCTTCATTTCCAGTTGTATTGTTTTATCAGAACTATTATTAATCGACTTACTAATTTACTGTTACTGCTGTAACATGGATCCATCTACTAAAACTTACTAAGCACATATTATTCTGTTTCAATACTTTACTTTAGTTTTGGGCAATACTACAAATGTCGGTATCAATACCAATCAGTTACGATAGCAATATGAACATACCAATGTTAATGCTTAACATGTACAAGATCACTAAGTGACACAGTTTGTTTCTATCACAACTCTTTACAATGAGATAAAAGACTGTAAAAATATATTCCAATTGAAAAACATGTACAAAAAAACCCCAATAATATCATATAAACAGCCATAAGTGTTTACATTTTGCTTTATATTTATTATTTTACTTATTTTTTGTCTGGTTTTGTATTTTTTTTGTATCATCCCGTGAGGTGTATATTACTTTTTTTTGTTCGGTTTGTACTTCATGAAGTTTTGCACTTGTTGTGTTTTTTTGGGTGTTTTTTGTTTGTTTTCATTATATTTGGATGTATTTGTTTGGTTTGTATGCTATCCATTAAGTAAGACTACGTATTATGTTGAAGGGGGCAGGGAAATATAGGATTTTCTTCATCCTGTTCCTTCTCAGGCATTGGTGTGTAAATGTGTGTTTAGTTACTGAGGTTTAGTTGTCTATCGATCAAAGATGCACATCAATGAAGGAGATAAATAAATAAAAAATAAAAAAATAATCATAACCGACAAAAACCCAGGGTGGCGGCGTAACAAAATCAATTAAAGATTTAAATGATTTCCTTATTACCTTTTATTACATACAAAATATATACAAAAAAGTCAAAAGTGCAAAATAATTCAACAAAAGCAAACTACTGTTAGCTCTTATTTCATGAATTTGTAAACATTTTCTTTGGGATAATAATATATATATATATATATATACATATATATATACATATATATATATATATATATGTATATATATATATATATATTTATATATATTTATATATATACATGTATATATATTTATATATAATAGAAAGGCTGAGCCATTACTATTGGCGAGTACAGTATTGATTGACAAAAAACATAAAAAAAAAAAAAAGAAATCCTAAGCAACTCAATTACAGTCTGTTTGTTTTTAACTTTTTCTGTAATTCATCTTTTTAAATGCCAACACAGGCAAATCATGGGACTTTGTGTTGGTTTTGTAAAAGGTCTCAGTGAATGTAAAATGATTTTATCACTGCACTGCGACAGCTCTGGTAGTTAGCAAATGGGCTGTGATATAAAAAAAAAACTCTGTGCCGTGTTCAAACTATTGTCTGACAATAGACACACAGAACAAATGCAAATGCAACCAACTGTATAATTAATTTGGCTACATTAAAACACATGAGAAGTAATTAAAGAGAGCGGGGGGGCTGTGTGGAAGTTAAATGCTGCCTCAGCTGTGCATCAGCCTGGGGAGGCAGCAGGACACCGGACTGTGTGGCAAAGGAGCCACATTTAACATCATTGTTATTTCATCTCCCAGTACGTATGTTATCTTTTTTGTATGACATTGGCGTCATAAAATAGTGATTTGTTATAGGCGTCTTTGCAGCATCACTCATAAAACTGCCTTAGAATAACTGATGTGGGAGCTCCTTTCACCGTTTCAATAGCACACATTGCACTACCTCGGTTCTCATAATGCCAATCGGGGATGGGTTACAATTTCATTAGCAGGGGCTGTGATTTTTGTGTGCATTTTTTTTTTTTGAAGCTTTCAGTGTTCTCAATGTAAAATGATTGCACCATTTAAGATTACACACAGCAAAAAGTCAGTGGTCAAAAACAAGGGAAAAAAATACAAAAATTAGGGGTATTTTATTTGAACTAAGCAAAATTATCTGCCAATAGAACAAGAAAATTTGGCTTGTCAAGGCTTTCCAAAACAAGTAAAATTAGCTAACCTCAATGAACCCAAAAATACCTTAAAATAAGTACATTCTCACTCATAACAAGTGCACTTTTCTTCGTAGAAAAAAAAACAAGACCTCTTTGCTCAATATGTTGAAAAATATTCTTAAATTAAGTAAATGCTAGTGCCATTATCTTGACATAATGATATGCGCTCGGCATTAAATTTCTTGAAACCAGCAAACTTATACTAAAAACTAATCTATTGTTCTTAATGGAAAGGCAACAAGGCTCCTTGTTACTCTTGGGGTCTCCTAGCCGCTCAGGCAAATCATATGGTCTAAAAATGCATTTTTCCATTGATAACATGACATCATCGCGCCAAGTGCGTGCTCTTTCAGTCAATTAGTGCGCATATACCTGTATACAGCCCGGCCCCCGGCCAAATGTTTTTTTTATTTTAATTTTGAAGAATTTATCTGAATGTGCATGAACTATTTCTGTTCAAAATTGTTTGAAATGTCACATGTTAAATGTTTAAATATTAACTGTCAGTTTACTGTACTGTGCCAGCTGTACTACTATATGAGTACGTATTTTCTATTGTTTCATTGAAAATAAAACAGCAATGTCCATTTGGCTGTCATCTGTTTTAATTATGAGACACAATTGTGTCAAAATCATGATTTTTTTTTTTTTCATGCTTGAAATAAGAAATTATTACTTTAAAAATGTAGTTTTATACTTGTGAGTGTTGATGACACAGCTTTGCAACAGTTGATATTCTAGTTTCAAGCATGTTTTACTCAATATAGGTCATACAATCTCAGCAACAAGCTGTAATACCTTACTGAGATAATTTAGGACCAAAACACTTAAAACAAGTAAAACACTCTAACATAAAATCTACTTAGTGAGAAGAATTATCTTATTAGATAGAATATAAACAAATCCCTTATTTGAGGTATTTAATCTTAGTTAGATTTCAGTTTTTGCAGTGCAGTAGTTGGTTTTCAAACCAAAGACATGCTTTTAGTAAAACATACCTCACATACTTAACGTGGACCCCGACTTAAACAAGTTGAAAAACGTATTCGGGGGGGGGTTACCATTTAGTGGTCAATTGTACGGAATATGTACTGTACTGTGCAATCTACTAATAAAAGATTCAATCAATCAATCAATCAAACATGTGGAAATGTGCTAAACTAGGTATTTTCTCCCTTTAGTTAACCAGGCTTTACAAATGTCTATGTTTCTATGTTATAGTTAGATTATTTGTTCATGTTTTGGATATGGTAAATTTGCTTTAACTATATTTTGTAGCTACAGCCTTTAAATGTTTGTGAATGCACCTTTTACTGGCTAGTAGGGAGTGCCTCAGGAAACTGTCCTACCTCCACCTTCTGTTCAAATATCAGTGTGAATCATGTCAACTGCATATTCTCAGTTGACTCTGGGCTAGGGACCGGGTGTATTGAGGATTAAATATTACATTCATTCAACCTATTTGTCGTTTTCCCAGGAATCCTCCACAAGGGGAATGGAGAAAATGTATTCCTTTCCCAGCAGCCTTCTGTAATCAGCACTGTTATGGGGAACGGATTCTACCGGAGCGTCCCCTGCGGTCCAAGCTGCAGTGGCACGGCCAAGGACATGATGCTCTATGCCCCTGTGGCTCTGTCCAGTGGTCCTGATGGTTCTCTATATGTCGGAGACTTCAACTTCATCCGCAGGGTCCATCCAGACGGATACACTAGAACCATACTGGAACTTAAGTGAGTTGAGACTTTAATCTCTCTATTTAGCAGGACTACAGTACCATTACCTGGATGTATGAGTTAGTGCGTACTGTATTTAGCATATGTGTTATCCGCTTGATCCCAGTTTGCCTTCATGCAAAAACTATGTATGCGCACTTCTGACTTCACACACTTTAATCTACCTCTTTGGTTTGTGAGGGAGGCTGAAAGTCTTTACTGTGAAATGGGGTTTTTGTGTTGGATTATGACAATATCACACTGTGCTGGAGGCTCTACATTCTGTATTGCTCTATTTTCTCAAGCATAGTAGTATCTCAATGGGATTGCGCAGTCATTTGTCCTTTAAAGTGTTCTTCTTATGAAACTTAACTCATAGTTTCTGGTGTTATTGCATCTCCTACTAATAGTTTTGCTCTAGATAGAGGTTTTAAAATGACTCTATTGGATACTCTGCTCTCCTATGGGAAGAAGAAATGGCGAAAAACCTTCCTGTTTGTATAAATATTTAATATGAAGCAATGCAGCCATTTAAATCAAGCGTAATCATATTTTATGGGGATAAAACAGACTCGCTATGGCTTGTGAAATGTGTACAGTTCTCAATAGAATTATGAATTACATATTTGCCTTCTGTTTTCTTTTTATTTCATGCTCCGTCATGGCTTGTTATCAGGAACCGGGACACCAGACACAGGTGAGAATTGGCAATTAACAGCACTTCCACATGACACGCACACATACAGTAGAAACACAAAGAATGTGTTAATAGAAAAACAAAAACCTCAATTTAACAGTAATATATTGTGTTTGTCTGCTGCAAAGTGCATTGACCTCCATCAATACACACGCCATCCTCTATGTGCAATCAGCAAAATCTCTGTTAAAATAGCAAGCCTTTACTTTCTCTTGAGCTGCACTTAAACCGTGGGCTTTGGAGCCACTGGCTCAAAGCCTAATGCAGTTAACAATATATCAACAGAAGATTAGACAAACATATGATTTATATTTGTTTGTACGTGTTTCCAATACTAAGCTGATAATGTGTTTATAGTGTGTTTATGATTTCACTATATTGGTGGATGCAGTGGCAGGCCATGCGTTTCCAACCTAGGCTTTCAGTGATGTCCGACTTCAATAATTACCTCTGAAAATACCATAATTGATGTCCCCACATGACCATTTCTGGAGCAATACTATACAGAAACACATTTATGCACTACCGGGCTCTAGGCAGATTTGGTACAGCATGGCAACATAACATAGCTGAATTCTGATTGGATACAAACTATATAACCTAAAAACAACAGCGCCGGAAGGAGCATAATATGACATGGAGAGAATATGAATAATTTTAGATCAGTGGTTCTTAACCTTGTTGGAGGTACCGGACCCCACCAGTTTCATATGTGCATTCACCGAACCCTTCTTTAGTAAAAAATAAAATGTTGTTTTTTTTTCAAATTCAAGACAAAGTTATATGTTTTTGGTAACACTTTAGTATGGGGAACATATTCTAAGTAACAAAGACTTAATTTAGAGTTTTTTGGACACTAAGGGAACATATTCTAAGTAATAAAGACTCAATTTAGAGTTAATTGGTTAGGGTTAGGGTTAGGGTTAGGGCCAGGGTTAAAGGGTTAGGGTTATAATAAAGCCATGCCGAATAAGGCATTAATCAGTACTTAACAATGACTAGTTAAGAGCCAATATGTTACTAATATGCATGTTAATAAGCAACTAATTAATGGTGAATACGTTCCCCATACTAAAGTGTTACCATGTTTTTTTACTGGTGCACAAAATGAACCGTGCCTGAACATCACCTTGTTCAAAGAACAAAACCAACACAGTGCATAAACTCACAACAAATTACACACCTGCAAATCAGTCTGACTTCTGCTGTTTCCGTATCCGTAATACGCCGATAGGGAGAAGTTTTTATTTACACGATGAGTCGGGTGTGTTTTGACCGCCGCCGAACCCCTGAGCCCAACTCACCGAACCCCTAGGGTTCGATCGAACCCAGGTTAAGAACCACTGTTTTAGATATTTAGGGAAAGTAAATAAAAAAATACTTTTATCTTTAATTATGATTATGATTTCTGGTTATGTTAGGCCAGCAGAAAAGGCCTTGCTGGCCCTGACGGCACACCGCTGGGTGCATGTGTTATAGAATGAGCATGAAGGTATATCTTTTGTTCAGATATAGTTTGAACCGGTTGTGCTATCGCGTACACCAGGGGTGTCAAACTTTTTGGTATTGGTGACAGAGCAGAAAGGTGCTAGAAATGTGTTTGATGTAAAATGTCATGACATTGATTAATTCTACAGCGATTTTGCAAACTATGTTTGAGCCTCATTGTAATACAGGACAAAGTGTGTCCCTTTTAAGCTCACTTTAGATTCAAAATACTGGACAGTAGTGATCACCTGGCAATCTTCGGTGTCAATAAACAAGTCCATCAAATCATGACAAGCGGGTGAAGGCAAGTGACGGACCTAAAAGAAAGACAACTTTGGCTTTGGACTGGATTCTTCTGGAGGCACTTAAGATACCCTTTTCCTCACCGTGAGGGTTCCTCCTTCACTTCCTGCTTCAAAGGCTGCGTTTTACTGTTAGCAGCATGTTACTTTTTTATTCTATACTATTGTTCTCCCAAGTCGAATGCATTAATTATTCATCTATATTCAGCTTTCAAAGCCTTTCTCTTCACATTCTTCCCTGTAAAGTGCCTATCAGCAAGCAGGGGCTTTAAAACAAGGTGTTCTCATAGGGGAGGCAATATGGGATGTTCTTACCGAAAAAAACATTGTCTATTCTCTGCCTTCAAGAGGAACACACAAGGGGAAAAAGTCCTCCACAAAGTCATCTGAGAGCCCCAGACAGTCGAGATCACAGAGTCTATTAACTCTGATGACCGATTTTTTTTTTTTTTTTACAAGTGAAAGAAACAGGGGAGGCTACAGTTAATTTGCTTTTGCTTTGGTTGTTATTTTTGTTAATTTCCCTTTCACTGTATGAATACAATTTGAGATGAGCATCTAATTGAGAAAAAAGCAAGTGAAGTGATTTGTAATCATGCGCTGTGCACAGTGCAATGCCTGCTGAAACTTTAAGAGGCCCAACAAATATTTTATGCCGCGCAGAGCAGTGACACACTTTGAAACTTGCCAAAAAAACTCTCCTTGGATCAAGTTTAAATTATGTATGTGCAAGAGCTCTGTAAACTGTTATGCACTTAATGGACTCGATGACTGACAGCACCAGCGACTGTGTTGTATAGATGTAACGGTATCAAATCTAACGTTACAATATGATTAGGGTATTAAGGCCACGGTATGATATTATAGTGGTATATGTCCAAAATTAAAAGGCTTAAAAATGTTATAGTGTGTACAATTAAGTGGCAGTGACTTACTGTCATTGAAGACAGACATAATGCTAAAATGTTCTAATCATATGTATTATTACAAACGTACATTTATGTATTTTTAAGTGCAAAAAATTGTGCATGGTCTTTCACTGTTTCAAGCACATATTAAAAAATAACTTACAGTTGCGTGTCTTTAAAGTGACAATGTAAACAGTAATGTTCACTTTAGTGTCTTTCAACTTTTACTTTCTGACCAGCAGTGTCCTCCACAGTGGACTTGCTGGAAAATGCTCCTCCTCATAAGTTTACAAAATTTAACATTTAATAATATAAATACCACATATGTTTGGCTTTGTGGCTTTAAATATATTTTCTGCATGACAGTTTATGAGAGGCGACTTGTCCAGGATGTACGCTGCCTTCCACCCGGGTGCAGCTCAATCGGCTCCAGCCCGCCCGTGACATCGAGAGAAACAAACAGGAAAAATAGATGGATAGATTGAGGATTTATCAAGTAGTTTTTAGGTTTTTCATATTGCTCACATTGAACATTTTTTTGGCTGATTACCTCTTTGCTGTGCGAAGTGGCTGGCTGGCTGGCTCTGTATCGCTTTGGAGACACTTGAGATGAAAGTATTGCTTTACAGAACGCAGACTTACGCCAAAGAGGTTATTTTTTCGCTAGGGTTTGTTTGTCTGTTTGTTTTGCAAGATAACTGAAATTGTTATGGAAAGATCTTGATTACAATTTTTAGGAAATCTACAAAAAAAACAATTCCTCTCTTCGACTACTACCCACTTCACTTCCTGCTTATGGCGTTCCACGCCCCCAACTTGGCGACCCGCGCTGCGCAGAGGATTCTAGGAGATGGAATTTATTTTCAGACCTGGCCAACGCTTAAGTGCCGAAAAGAACTGCACACCAAGTCTTTGTTTGATACCGCCAGGCGTCACGGTATTGAAACCGAAATACTGCGGGATCTACGATATTGGACTTTGAGAACTGAACATGTCCAGGTTGATATCAAGGTTTTTTTTCCATCTCAAGAGGGTTTTGATTAGATTGTGGCATTAAAATGTCGAGCATTCTTATGTGGATTTTTCTTTCAAAGATCCCAAGTTTAAAAGTGAGAAAAGTAATACATGACTAAATTATATGATTAAAAAAGGAAGGTTGATATCTTTTACATATTACCCAAAATTAGGGCTTATTTGGGTTCTTTTAAAAAGGTGTCGGTGTTTTAACTGGTAACTCAAGAAAATTAGTTTGTTTTCTGATACCCATCCCTATAAACAAGCTAAACTTGAAGGTATATCTTTTGTTCAGATATAGTTTGAACCGGTTGTGCTATCGCGTACACCAGGGATGCCTGTGAATATTTTCATTCATCGAAGTTATTTTATTCTCAGACCCTTGAAAAGATCACAACTGGACTGATCAGATTGTTTTAGAAGACATTTCGCTTCTCACACAAGCAGACATGTTCATAGACTAAGATAGGAGGATGGTGCATGATCCCAAGTGTGTACAGTGTCTTTTGAAAGTGGGGACATGCTCAGTCAAGGATGGGTTTGCTCTGTTGTTGTGCAATGGAACAATGGAATGAGACCTCTGTCGTTCTCTGCAACTATCGCTCTGGTTTGCATTCAATTCAGTTGTATCAATAATCAAGGGCACACCTGAAGCCGATAATGCCTGTGTCTTGTTCAATTGTTAAAGGCTAAATTACCAAATATTTTTGCAAGGTATGAAAGGACAGTATTGTATGTGTTGGATAGATGGTGTTGCAGACATCCCACCCCCTCTGTTCAGAGATGGTTTCTCATCTTTGACATACAGTATATGGCCTCTTTTGTGCCCCTTTCAAACCCTTTGTCCTCTATGTCCAGAATGTGTGCATTTTTATCCTCCAAAAATGGTTTCTCTTTAAGGTGCGTATAGGCAGCTGAGTCTTGAAGAATCCCCCTGTCTGTGCTGTGACATGACTTTGCTTCATGGTTGTTCCTCCATGTACAAATCAGTACATTCCTGATTTTCTGGGTATTTGATGTCCGGTTTTTGGAGTGAACCAGCCTTTGTAAAAAACTAGTGTACTGTATGTTTATGCCCACAGTGATAGCGGTTTAGACTCAAAGTGTGAAGGAGAAGTATTAATGTCATGTGTGCTTAGAATTGTAATGTTTTTATTTAAAACAAATACACTGTGCCTCCATACTGAAGTATTTTCCTCCAGATGCTATTCTGTTACATCTACATCAACAGACTGACAATGTGTGTGTCTGTATGACTCATGGATCTGAGATCTCTCCATGTTTACAGTTATTACATTCAATATACATTATTCAAGAAACATATACAAAACACAGTGTATGTGAACAAGCTCTCATAATGTAGAATATGCATTCTAACACCACATTCGCCAATGAATACACAAGCAGACCATTCCCCGAATAAAGAACGTTAACAGTTTTGGTTTGATATAAACCAATTAATCACTACCCCATTCACTTTATCTAAGCTTTCTTTGTGATGAATATATACTGTTGGACCAGCTTGATAAATGCAGAGCATCCTCACTCCTCTGATTGTAAGCAATTGTAGATCTTATTACATCCATATCATGCCTGGGTGAAACATGAAGATGTGCAGAACTCATTGACCACATGATTATAGAGCAGAAAGGCATAATATTAAGTCTGCAGCGTGTATAACATTACTGTTGTCCAATGCATCACTCAATGGAATCAGGTTGTCAATTATTATGTGAAGCAAAAAAGAATAGGAACATTACCACATTGTTAATTATTTCCCCAAAAATGAAAAGCTAGTGTGGAGATATGCCACTAAAGAGTACATTACTTCTCATTGATCTTGAAATCGCTTTGTTTTTATACGTTTTCTGAAAATGACGGCATATAGATTTATATATATTGTTATATGTGACCAGCGTAATACTGAAAAGCTCTTGATACCTTAACTGAACTGATGCTGTGATGAAAATAATAATTAAAGCTAGTGCCTACCATAATTGGTAAAAGTGTAAAAATGTGTAAACGTATATCTCTTTTGGTAATTCCTTGACAGCACCAGCCCAGCCCATAAATACTACCTGGCCATGGATCCAATGGGGGAAGTTCTTTATGTGTCGGATACCAGCAGTCGCAGAGTGTACAGAGTGAGAAACCTGGGTCAGCCAAAAGATCCCTCTCGTAATCTGGAGGTGGTAGCTGGGACGGGAGAGCAGTGTTTACCCTTTGACCAAAGCCACTGTGGAGAAGGCAGAAAGGCCACAGAAGCTGCACTTAATAACCCTCGAGGTAAGACCATCTATGAGTCATTGAGAAGTTTCTGATTGATTGTCTATTACTACCTTTTAAATGAATGGTTATTATGGATGTGATGCATAGACAAAAAAAAATTGTTATAGCTTCAAAGTGCATCATCCCCTGTCACGGTCTGTCGTGGCGCCCCGGTGTACCATGTGGCATGTTGCAGTGCTGCACGGCAGCCGGATACTGGGGCAATCTCTTTTGTGTCTCTGATCTTTCTTTTTTTTTCCGAGAGTGTGCGTGCATGTGTGTGTTTATTTATGTGTATCTATTTTCATTTTTCTTATCATTATTATCATTATTCGTTTATTTAATTTAATTTGTATTTTTTTTTGTATTGATTCATTTTTATTATTCAGCGGAAGGCTCCGCCAGGGTGGATGCTGGATGTCCCATCTCCACTGTTAGGGTCCCTTTGGGGTTGGGGTTGGTGGTTCCCATGGCCTTGTGCTGGACGGTCCTGCTTTGTCCGTCATGGTTGGGGTGGCCAGCTGTGGGCTTTGTCGTGTTCTCCTGTAGGGGGTTGGGCTTGTGGGGGCCCGGTCGCCGATGGGGCTGGCCGGTTTTCCTTTCTGGCTACTGAGTCTCTGGCCTGCTTTGGGCAGGCGTCCTGTCGTCCTTCTGCCCCCAGGGGATGTGGTCTCTCACTGGCTTGGGAGTTGGTTGTCTCCTAATTATCCTGTGTCTTGTCCTCAGCCTTCCGCTGGGACGCCCGAATCTGGCGGTCCTGTCGCTGGCCGGCCTGCCAGCGTGGGGCCAGTGGTCCCTTGTTTCTTGGGCATCACACCTGCTATTTTCGGTGGTGCTTTCTGGGTTGCTGAGAATAATTTCGCCACACCTGGTGTGTGTGACAATCATTGGTACTTTAACTTTATATATATATATATATATCTATATATATATATATATATATATATATATATACAAATATATATATATATATATATATATATATATATATACATATATATATATATATATATATATGGCAGCATGGTGGGTAAGGGGTTAGTGCATCTGCCTCACAATACGAAGGGCCTGGGTTCGATCCTGCGCTCGGGATCTTTCTGTGTGGAGTTTGCATGTTCTCCCCGTGACTGCGTGGGTTCCCTCCCACCTCCAAAGACATGCACCTGGGTATAGGTTGATTGGCAACACTAAATGGGCCCTAGTGTGTGAATGTGAGTGTGAATGTTGTCTGTCTATCTGTGTTGGCCCTGTGATGAGATTGCGACTTGTCCAGGGTGTGCCCTGCCTTCCGCCCGAATGCAGCTGAGATAGGCTCCAGTGCCCCCTGGAAGGTACAAGTGGTAGAAAATGGATAGATGGATAGATGTATATATATATATATATATATATATATATATATATATATATATATATATATATATATATATATATATATATATATTTATATATTTATATATATATATATATATATATATATATATACACGTACACACTTGTATTTTTCTTACAAAAGTTATGCCCCTTGTACAGATTTAATTGCAGTAGAGTAAAATGTGATGTAATCCTCCTGACTGTAAGATTACACATGTATTAATGTAATGGTTGGTTGTTTTAATGACACCACACAATTGTGTACCGTGGTGAATCTCTGTATTGTTTGTTCACATTGAATGGAAGCTCTCATCCGTACAGTATAATGCATAACTGGTTTAAAGATCTTGCTGCATGCTGCCAAAAGCTTTCATTCACATCCCCATCAGCTTCATGTCCTGTTGACTTGAGCTGAAATGGATTGCAGCATTCATTCATAGTGAACAAAGGACAACAAAAGGATCACGCGTTGGATTGTGTGTATTCTTAGCTTGGGGCATTTTATTACAAGGAAGCACTTTGTTTTGTTAAAAAGCATATTTAGCTTGCTTCGCATTACATCTCTGTTTTTGTGTGGAGATGAGGATTACTTTTGACTCATCGATGCCCTCAGCCACCTTTACCACTGTGGTTGGTAGCCAAAATGGATTGTTGCCAGATTTAGTACAATTCATACCAGCAACTTTGCAATAGAAATAAAAAAAAACATTGCACTTTGCTGTAAACAAATAGGTGAGAAACGGGTGTTCATGACTAACTGAAAATGCCCCTTTTCTTTAACCTGTCCTGCTTGGCATTTAGTCTGTAGTGGAGATCTGCATGTGTTGTTGTGTCAAAGCAGATATTTTGTGATATTAGTCTTTTTCAGGTATCTTCAATAGGTACAATAGCTCCTCACCTGATTCTGAGTTACTCACAAAAGGGTCAAATAATATTTGCTTCATGCATTTCCGTTCCAAAATCATCCTTCTTTTTAATGACAAATTAAACAAACTAAGGTTTCTCATTGTAGCCCATTGGGTTGAGTTTTTCCTTGCCCTGATGTGGGATCTGAGCCGAGGATGTCGTTGTGGCTTGCGCAGCCTTTTGATACACTCGTTATTTAGGGCTATATAAATCAACTTTGAGTGAATGAAACTTTGAACTCAACATAGCATAAAAAGAATGGCCGCACAGTTTGAGTGAAGAGCTGCTTCGTAAAATACAATTCAAACATTGCCGGTCACATCAATAATACACAAAAAGCTCACCTCTCCTCTTTTGTCACTGTAGCTCTCATAGGACCAGTAGACCAGTAGCCTAGCTCTCCCTAATTGTGATGGAATTTATTGGGGAGGCTACTGGACAGTATTGGTTTAAGAGGGGACCAATTAAGTGAAAGGGGTAGCAAAGATAAATAACAAAAGAGATTAACAACAATATTGACTACTTCCTGTTTTAAGTAGGGACAACAGGTGATCCTAAAGCATGGGTGTCAAACGTACGGCCCGCGAACAGCTTTAATCCGGCCCGCGTAATGAGTCGGCTAAGTATAAAAATTAGCGGACATTTTTGAATGAAATAAACCGCTGTTCTAAATGTGTCCACTAGATGTCGCAATAGCAATTCTTTGTATCTTTGTAGATGATGCTACATATGTAAAAAAATAAAAATAAACCACATATAAGTACACCAGTCGAGTAAAATGAACAAACTACATAAATAACATCCTGTAATTTGATTTTCATATTATTTTTTTATCTTGATAGATTGAAAATGAACACCAATGAGTTGACTGATGAACATTATCACATCATTTATTCAGAAAGTATAAATAATGACAAATAAAGGTAGAATGCTATTAACCGCAACATGTAAGTGTACAAAAAAAAAAACCCAACAACAATCAATCTGAACAACAATCTGAAGTTGTCTTTATTTTTAAGTTATTGTGCCGTGATTTTACCAGTTCGGCCCACTTGGGTGTAGATTTTTCTCCATGTGGCCCCCCATCTAAAATTAGTTTGACACCCCTGTCCTAAAGCAACATTCGCTACTGCTTGGCTTCCAGGTAGGCAAACAGTGAAGAGGACACAGGTTGATGAACATTTTCAAGTTTCCTCATAATTGATGAGGCCTTGATGATTAGTTAAAATGCACCCAGTTTTACATTAGGATTTTTTTGTTGCCGCTGGAGTAAAGGCAGGACCTTGTTTTTGGCTTACAAGTTGAATTTTAACATCTAATTCCATAACTGGTACGATTCATATTTAATCATTCTATCAGGGCCACCGCTCACTACACACAGCCCACACACTGCCTCAGGCTCCTACGTTCCTCATTGGGCCCCATCTTGCACATAGAACATTGAGCCAGTCCAAGGCGTGATCTGATACTGCACACTTTGCCACTATAACTAAGCGCACACATACATTAAACCAGTGTTTTTCAACCTTTTTTGAGCCAAGGCACATTGTTTTCTTTGAAAAAATCCGGAGGCACACCACCAGCAGAAATCCTTAAAAAATGAAACTCAGTAGACAATAAAAAGTAGTTGTCGCAATTGTTGGATATGAATTTAAACCATAATCAAAACCATGCATACAATATAGCTCTTGTCTCAAAGTAGGTGCACTGTCATGACCTGTCACATCACGCCGTGACTTAGTTTGAGTTTTTTGGTGTTTTCCTGTGCGTAGTGTTTTAGTTATTGTCTTGCGCTCCTATTTTGGTGGCTTTTCATGTTTTGTTGATATTGTCCTTTAGCAGTTCATGTCTTCCTTTGAGCGCTATTCCCCGCACCTGCTTTGTTTTAGCAATAAGAACATTTAAGTTGTTGCTATCTTTTTTGTGTGGACATTGTTGATTGTCAAGTCATGTACGGATGTACTTTGTGGACGCTGTCTGCTCCACACGCTGTAGGTCTTTGCTGTCGTCCAGCATTCTGTTTTTGTTTACTTTGTAGCCAGTTCAAATTTTGTTTTGTTCTGCATAGCCATCCCTAAGCTTTGATGCCTTTTCTTAGGAGCACTCACCTTTTGTTTATTTTTTGGTTTAAAGGCCTACTGAAATGCGATTTTCTTATTTAAACGGGGATAGCAGGTCCATTCTATGTGTCATACTTAATCATTTCGCAATATTGCCATATTTTTGCTGAAAGGATTTAGTAGAGAACATTGACGATAAAGTTTGCAACTTTTGGTCGCTGATAAAAAAGCCTTGCCTGTACCGGAAGTAGCAGACGATATGCGCGTGATGTCACAGGTTGTGGAGCTCCTCACATCTGCACATTGTTTACAATCATGGCCACCAGCAGCGAGAGCGATTCGGACCGAGAAAGCGACGATTTCCGCATTAATTTGAGCGAGGATGAAAGATTTGTGGATGAGGAAAGTGAGAGTGAAGGACTAGAGGGCAGTGGGAGCGATTCAGATAGGGAAGATGCTGTGAGAGGTGGGTGGGACCTGATATTCAGCTGGGAATGACTAAAACAGTAAATAAACACAAAACAAAATTTATATACTCTATTAGCCACAACACAACCAAGCTTATATTTAATATGCCACAAACTAATCCCGCATAACAAACACCTCCCCACTCCCGTCCATATAACCCGCCAATACAACTCAAACACCTGCACAACACACTCAATCCCACAGCCCAAAGTACCGTTCACCTCCCCAAAGTTCATACAGCACATATATTTCCCCAAAGTCCCCAAAGCTACGTACGTGACATGCACATAGCGGCACGCACGTACGGGCAAGCGATCAAATGTTTGGAAGCCACAGCTGCATGCATACTCACGGTACCGCGTCTGCGCATCCAACTCAAAGTCCTCCTGGAAAAAGTCTCTGTTGTCCCAGTTCTCCACAGGCTAATGGTAACGCTTGACTGTCATCTTCCGGGAATGTAAACAATGAAACACCGGCTGTGTTATCCGGCACAACAGTCAGGGGGTACATTTTACGGCGGGGGTGCGTTATCCGGCACAACACCTGCCGCACAACACCTGCCGCAATACACCGCTTCCCACCTACAGCTTTCTTCTTTGCTGTCTCCATTGTTCATTGAACAAATTGCAAAAGATTCACCAATACAGATGTCCAGAATACTGTGGAATTTTGCGATGAAAACAGACAACTTAATAGCTGGCCACCATGCTGTCCCAAAATGTCCTCTACAATCTGTGACGTCACGCGCAGGCGTCATCATACTCAGACGTTTTCAGCAGGATATTCCGCGCAACATTTAAAATTGCACGTTAGTAAGCTAACCTGGCCGTATTGGCATGTGTTGCAATGTTAAGATTCCATCATTGATATATAAACTATCAGACTGCGTGGTCGGTAGTAGTGGGTTTCAGTAGGCCTTTAAGCATCAGATACTTTTTTACCTTCAAGTTGCCTCCCGCTGTCGCCTGCATATTGTGATCACGACAAACCATCGCCGTTGTTCTCGACATCTACAAAGCAATTAGCTACTGGCTGCCACATACTGATATGGAAGAGAATAACATGGTTACTCTGCCGAGCTTCAGACAGTACAGACACTCAACAACGGCACATTATTTGCGGATTATAATTACTGGTTTGCAAAATATATTTTTAACCCAAATAGGTAAAACTACATAATCTCCCACGGCACACCAGACTGTATCTCACGGCACACTAGTGTGCCGCGGCACAGTGGTTGAAAAACACTGCATTAAACAAAACATCTCAAAATCAATTACAAAATGTTAATTCAACGCTAACGCATACACTAGCATACATGAACTACCCCTATTTAGGCATTGGCCGGTTACCGATTTTAAGGTATACACCGCCATTAAAAAGTGACTGTTTCAAAACCACTAAAATTATGCTTTATACCGTGAAAGTTAAACATCCTGGCTGCAGTGGAAACATCAGGATGCCTCTCGCTGCACAAGCTGTACCACGGATAAAAGAGAGCAGTCCTTCAAACCTTTCCCTTTGTTTAAAATCACAACAATGTCTGTTTGGAAATGCTTCACCTGCTGTAAAAATTCAGATGGCCACAATGGAGGAAGAAGATTGATTATATTTTTTTTACAAATGACTAACCTCAAAAGTTATGTTTCTCTTCTTTTCAACAAAGCCCCGTTCAAAATAACACATTTTAGTGTATCGATAATACTATTTGGTCATACCGCCAAGCCATGATAGTTTTACCTAAGGTTATTATACCGTCAGAATCCCAGCACATGCTTACTCCGACTCTATGTACTTAAACACCGGAAAGACTATGCACCAGAAAACGTACAACTATATTTACAAAGTGCAGTGCATGCTGGGTAGTCCTGTGGTAACTTGTGCTTCCGGCTTCATAAAATGCATTGCAGCACTTTTGTAAGTCCATCCATCCATCCATCTTCCTCCGCTTATCCGAGGTCGGGTCGCGGGGGCAGCAGCTTAAGCAGGGAAGCCCAGACTTCCCTCTCCCCAGCCACTTCGTCCAGCTCCTCCCGGGGGATCCCGAGGCGTTCCCAGGCCAGCCGGGAGAGATAGTCTTCCCAGCGTGTCCTGGGTCTTCCCCGTGGCCTCCTACCGGTCGGACGTGCCTGAAACACCTTCCTAGGGAGGCGTTCCCTAGGATCCTGACCAGATGCCCGAACCACCTCATCTGGCTCCTCTCAATGTGGAGGAGCAGCGGCTTTACTTTGAGCTCCCCCCGAATGACAGAGCTTCTCACCCTATCTCTAAGGGAGAGCCCCGCCACTCGGCGGAGGAAACTCATTTCGGCCGCTTGTACCCGTGATCTTGTCCTTTCGGTCATGACCCAAAGCTCATGACCATAGGTGAGGATGGGAACGTAGATCGACCGGTAAATCGAGAGCTTTGCCTTCCGGCTCAGCTCCTTCTTCACTACAACGGATTGATACAGTGTCCGCATTACTGAAGACGCCGCACCGATCCGCCTGTCGATCTCACGATCCACTCTTCCCCCACTCGTGAACAAGACTCCGAGGTACTTGAACTCCTCCACTTGGGGCAAGATCTCCTCCCCAACCCGGAGATGGCACTCCACCCTTTTCCGGGCGAGAACCATGGACTCGGACTTGGAGGTGCTGATTCCCATCCCAGTCGCTTCACACTCGGCTGCGAACCGATCCAGTGAGAGCTGAAGATCTTGGCCGGAGGAAGCCATCAGGACCACATCATCTGCAAATAGCAGAGACCTAATCCTGCAGCCACCAAACCAGATACCCTCAACGCCCTGACTGCGCCTAGAAATTCTGTCCATAAAGGTTATGAACAGAATCGGTGACAAAGGGCAGCCTTGGCGGAGTCCAACCCTCACTGGAAACGTGTCCGACTTACTGCCGGCAATGCGGACCAAGCTCTGACACTGATCGTACAGGGAGCGGACAGCCACAATCAGACAGTCCGATACCCCATACTCTCTAAGCACTCCCCACAGGACTTCCCGGGGTACATGGTCGAATGCCTTCTCCAAGTCCACAAAGCACATGTAGACTGGTTGGGCAAACTCCCATGCACCCTCAAGGACCCTGCCGAGAGTATAGAGCTGGTCCACAGTTCCACGACCAGGACGAAAACCACACTGTTCCTCCTGAATCCGAGGTTTGACTATCCGGCGTAGTCTCCTCTCCAGTACACCTGAATAGACTTTACCGGGAAGGCTGAGGAGTGTGATCCCACGATAGTTGGAACACACCCTCCGGTTCCCCTTCTTAAAGAGAGGAACCACCACCCCGGTCTGCCAATCCAGAGGTACCGCCCCCGATGTCCACGCGATGTTGCAGAGTCTTGTCAACCAAGACAGCCCCACAACATCCAGAGCCTTAAGGAACTCCGGGCGGATCTCATCCACCCCCGGGGCCTTGCCACTGAGGAGCTTTTTAACTACCTCGGCAACCTCAGCCCCAGAAATAGGAGAGCCCACCTCAGATTCCACAGGCCCTGCTTCCTCATAGGAAGACGTGCTGGTAGGATAGAGGAGGTCTTTGAAGTATTCTCTCCACCGATCCACAACATCCGCAGTCGAGGTCAGCAGAGCACCATCCCCACCATACACGGTGTTGACACTGCACTGCTTCCCCTTCCTGAGGCGGCGGATGGTGGTCCAGAATTGCTTCGAAGCCGTCCGGAAGTCGTTTTCCATGGCTTTCCCGAACTCCTCCCATGTCCGAGTTTTTGCCTCTGCGACTGCTGAAGTAGCAGACCGCTTGGCCTGTCGGTACCTGTCCGCTGCCTCAGGAGTCCTATGAGCCAAAAGAACCCGATAGGACTCCTTCTTCAGCTTGACGGCATCCCTCACCGCCGGTGTCCACCAACGGGTTCTAGGATTACCGCCACGACAAGCACCAACTACCTTGCGGCCACAGCTCCAATCAGCCGCCTCGACAATAGAGGCGCGGAACATGGTCCATTCGGACTCAATGTCCAGCACCTCCCTCGTGACATGTTCAAAGTCGTTCCGGAGGTGGGAATTGAAACTCTCTCTGACAGGAGACTCTGCCAGACGTTCCCAGCAAACCCTCACAATGCGTTTGGGCCTGCCAGGTCTGTCCGGCATCCTCCCCCACCATCGCAGCCAACTCACCACCAGGTGGTGATCGGTAGAAAGCTCTGCCCCTTTCTTCACCCGAGTGTCCAAAACATGAGGCCGCAAATCCGATGACACAACTACAAAGTCGATCATGGAACTGCGGCCTAGGGTGTCCTGGTGCCAAGTGCACATATGGACACCCTTATGCTTGAACATGGTGTTCGTTATGGACAATCTGTGTCGGGCACAAAAGTCCAATAACAAAACACCGCTCGGGTTCAGATCCGGGCAGCCATTCTTCCCAATCACGCCTCTCCAGGTTTCACTGTCGTTGCCAACATGAGCATTGAAGTCCCCCAGTAGCACGAGGGAATCACCCGGGGGAGCACTCTCAAGTACTCCCTCGAGTGAATCCAAAAAGGGTGGGTACTCTGAACTGCGGTTTGGCGCGTAAGCGCAAACCACAGTCAGGACCCTTTCCCCCACCCGAAGGCGGAGGGAAGCTACCCTCTCGTCCACCGGGTTGAACTCCAACGTACAGGCTCTGAGCCGGGGGGAAACAAGAATTGCCACCCCAGCCCGTCGCCTCTCACTGCCGGCAACACCAGAGTGGAAGAGAGTCCAGCCCCTCTCGAGAGAACTGGTTCCAGAGCCCTTGCTGTGCGTCGAAGTGAGTCCGACTATATCTAGCCGGAACTTCTCCACTTCGCGCACTAGCTCAGGCTCCTTCCCCCCCAGCGAGGTGACGTTCCACGTCCCAAGAGCTAGCTTCTGTAGCCGAGGATCGGACCGCCAAGTGCCCTGCCTTCGACTGCCGCCCAGCTCACATCGCAGCCGACCTCTATGACCCCTGCTATGGGTGGTGAGCCCATTGGAGGGGGGACCCACGTTGCCTCTTCGGGCTGTGCCTGGCCGGGCCCCATGGGGCCAGGCCTGGCCACCAGGCGCTCGCCATCGTGCCCCACCTCCGGGCCTGGCTCCAGAAAGGGGCCCCGGTGACCCGCGTCCGGGCGAGGGAAATCTGGGTCCTTGTTTTTTATTATTCATGGAGGTCTTCGAGCTGCTCTTTGTCTGATCCCTCACCTAGGACCAGTTTGTCTTGGGAGACCCTACCAGGGGGCTTAAAGCCCCCGGACAACATAGCTCCTAGGATCATTGGGACACGCAAACTCCTCTACCACGTTAAGGTGGAAGCTCAGAGAGGACCTTTTGTAAGTATCTTTATAAATATAAATAAGTGTCTTTATAAATACCTCTCTATATAGTAGTAGTAGTAGTAGGGGTGTCATCTGTGTGCTGTTAGCGGGATGGTTATGTTTTTTTGTTTTTTCATTTTATGAATTAAAAGGGAATGTTGATTGTTGACATTTTACTTTTAATTAAAAAAAAAAAAATCTCGTTTATGAGTGCATTTTTAAGTAAAAGAGAGACATAATGAAGGAAATGTTAATGAGCAAACACCCGAATATCATGCACCATAAACTCACCTATCTGCAGTGTAGTAGAATTTAGCAGCTTCCGAAAAAAAAAAAAAGTAACCAGTTACGTAACTCGATAGTGGGGTTTATTGAATTACGCAGTCACGGAAACAAAATGCAACTTTATGTTTTGGAACGTGGATTTGGATATCAAATAACGCTCCCACTGTAGAATTGCAATTATTACCTTTTTCAATAAGTTTATGTTTTCGCCAGGGTTTGTATGTTGGTTTGCAACATAAAATGGACAGATATTGATCACATGTTTTAGAAAATGTCCGAACAAGTGCCATTTTAGTTTTTATTGTTCATGAATGAGCTTGTCAAAGCACTTATCGTTGGAAGTAATTATGTCACAATACAGTGAAGACAAACATCCATGCATCTTAGGTAAGTCAAGGTTTATACCAATTTTGTTTGTTTCCTGAAATGTAAAGCAATGCTAACATTGTTGGGCCACTTGCCTAGAGGGCCGCCAAAGAAGATCTGTTTCTCAGCTTTGGGCCACACCTGTACTCCGTTGTAATACATCGTTCCACCACCTGTGGCATTAATGACAATGTCAAACAAACAGAAGAAGTCTGGAGCTAAAGTTTCTTCAGCGCAAAAATTATGACTAACGTGTTGAAGCTGTATTTTAATTTGCACTTACATCTTATTATTGATTTAATTAGAATGTATTTATTTTAGAACTGCGTAACTGCATGTAAATGTCCCTTCTTGTGCAGTATATTTGATTAGTACGTATATTTGTAATAAGACTGACCTGAGCCTTGATAATGATCTTTGTGATTAACACATGGTTTCATATCATCTGACAAGATTAATCCAGTTAAACTGTAAATAGGTTAGATATCATTTTAGAGTAAAATCAAGAGTAAGATTGTGGTTTCAGTGTTCATTTTTGAGTGGGTCCCGGGCCCTTCTGTAGGAGAAAATGTGGGCCTCGATTTTAAAAAGGCTATGAACCCTTGCTCTATCCCCTTTACTTGTTTTGGGCTAATGCACCTAAATCCCAGTAATTAGGCCCTAAGGCAGTGTTTTTCAACCACTGTGCCGTGGCACACTAGTGTGCCGTGAGATACAGTCTGGTGTGCCGTGGGAAATTATGTAGTTTCACCTATTTGAATTAAAAATATTTTTTTGCAAACCAGTAATTATAGTCTGCAAATTATGTGTTGTTGAGTGTCTGTACTGTCTAGATATCGGCAGAGTAACCATGTAATAGTCTTCCATACCAGTAGGTGGCAGCAGGTAGATAATTGCTTTGTAGATGTGGGGAACAGCGGGAGGCAGGGTGCAGGTAAAGACTTAGACAAACTTTATCTTTAAGGGAAATTGTTCCACACAGTAGCTCAGTTACAAAGGACGAAAAGGACAAGGCAGGTATAAAATCGACTAAAAATGTACCGTAATAGCAATATAAATATGTAATATTTACATAATATATGTACAGTAAATTATATATACTGATATATTATATGTTTATATCATATATACAATATATAAAATTACCATATACAACATTACAGTATATGTAACAGCCACAGCATAAAATAGAGAGTAGATCCAGCAGAAAATAGACATTATAAACAAAGAGAGGTAGCCAACATAGAAGGTGTCAGGTAATAGACAGATATCTATTGCTGTATGGCGAGGGTGTCTGATGCTTGAACAAAAAATAAACAAAAGGTAAGTGCCCCTAAGAAAAGGCATTGAAGCTTAGGGAAGGCTATGCAGAACAAAACTAAAACTGTACTGGCTACAAAGTAAACAAAAACAGAATGCTGGACGACAGCAAAGACTTACTGTGGAGCAAAGACGGCGCCCACAAAGTACATTCGAACATGACAATCAACAATGTCCCCACAGAGAAGGATAAAAACAACTGAAATATTCTTGATTGCTAAAACAAAGTAGATGCGGGACATATCGCTCAAAAGGAAGACATGAAACTGCTCCAGGAAAATACCAAAAAAAGAGAAAAACCCACCAAAATAGGAGCGCAAGACAAGAACAAACACTACACACAGGAAAACAGCAAAAAACTACAAATAAGTCAGGGCGTGATGTGACAGGTAGTGACAGTACACCTACTTTGAGACAAGAGATATATTGATGCATGGTTAGTTATGGTTTAAAGTCATATCCAACAATTGCGACAACGGCTTTTTGCTGTCAACTGAAGATGTTTTTTTAATGATTTCTACTGGTGGTGGGTGTGCCTTCGGATTTTTTCAACGCAAAAAATGTGCCTAGGCTCAAAAAAGGTTGAAAAACACTGCCCTAAGGAACTGATACAAGTGACAGGTCTACTTGAGAGTCGGAAAATGTCATACTCAAGACTATCCTCATTTTGTCCCAAGCAGGACAGCATTGTCAGAGCTAACACAATCATTATCAGCTCATTATCTTGCAGCTCGGACTGTCAAGGAAGACCCAAACAGGACTAGTGTAACTTGGACTTGTGGGGGCGATATTTTTTTGAAGAACAGTCACACCCACACACCGGGCCACCTCTCGGTCCCCATATGGCAGAGTGGATCGAGGCAAACCCTGTCACCCATCATCCTGCATGGTCTCCTTTGTCAGTCACGCTGAGATGTTGCATGCAATACGGAGTGACACTCGGATGCGGACTGGGAGACAGTCAGTGTGACGCACAATAAACAAAGTACTTCACCTGCTCTTAAAGTAGTTTGGAATTTGATCGGTAAAGTTTACATTTTCATTTCAGGCCAACTTTATACAACTATAGGAAGGAATAATATGTTGAGATAAAATACCCAATTGGAGCTGATGTGAAGCATATTATACTCATTACATGTACCCGTTATGCTGCGGAACATGCCGTACTCATTTCTTTGCACAGCGATAGAAAATTGCCTCCCAAAACTCCTTTTCAATCACAGTCAGGTATTTTATACTCTGACTGGTTGCGCTTCGCAGGGTCTTCTGTGGCCATTTCACTCTGACTAACCAGTTTAGAAAGGCTCTGGAGGTTTCTGCCTGGAGCCTCCTGGTACCCAGTCATCCATCTGCCACAGCCTATGCTCCTCCTCTTTCCTGCAGCCTCTTACCAATGGTAATGAGTGTTAGACTTCACAGAGAAATATCTGTCCATTTCTTTTTTGAAGATGCTCCGGCATTGATCTTGTCTCGTGTCCTCTGGTGAGCTTTCTCGCTGCAAATTAGAGCCTTCCACTCTTTTTTTTTTTTTTTCTCCTCTTTGCATTCCTCTCCCTGTGCCATCAGCAGATCATCCCTGTGCCGCCGTGTTGACATAGCTGCGCCAGGCCTGCTGTGACACGTGTGACAACATGGCAAACAGTTGTTTCGGTAATCCATAATTTTTGATTTAGCCAACAATGCCGCGGCCCTGTTGAGCACACTGCTGCTGCGCAAGTTTATAGCATAAAATGTAGGGATTATGCCGTGTCCTTCAAACACTCACTTATGAATACAAGATCTGAAGCATTGTTTGGAGTTGGCTCCACATGTGCCTCCGCTGTCAATTAGCTCAGCAAATAAAAGGCCTCGCTCCATTTAGGATGGATCCCATGTCTGACTTGAAAGAGAAAAAAGTCCCTCAAGACGCAACAGCCTTGGCCCACATTGTTTGCACTCGTTTAGTTCTGAATAACAGTTGTGCACATGTAAAATTAACCACATTGGCTGTTCATACGGCGACTGTGAACAACATAATTGGGGCACACTTTTTAATGTATTTACCGTATTTTTCGGAGTATAAGTCGCACCTGCCGAAAATGCATAATAAAGAAGGAAAAAAACATATATAAGTTGCACTGGAGCCCGGCCAAACTATGAAAAAAACTGCGACTTATAGTCCGAAAAATACGGTAATCATTAAATAGTTGACCCTTTATCTCCCATAGGTTGTGTTCACAGGAATGATACCTTGCATAGTTTGCTCGAGGCTTGTGCAACATTTTGAAATTAATTTAGAAAGTCTCCCAAATTCTAATTCAAGACCATGAATCTGAATTGAATTTGAGTTGAAGTTGAATTGAAATTCCAATTGATAAATTTAGTGTATTCCAGAACCATACAAACATGTGTTTCACATACAGTATGTTATAGATATTATTACATGCACTAGAGCTGCATGGTTGAATTAATTAATTTGATTAGAGAAAAGTTGCAATTTATATTCTGTTGCATAAATTATTCATTTAATGAGTATAACTATTAAAATTGACAAAATACTCACAGCATATATAATAAATACAAATATTTGCGTATAGGTTCTGCACGGCCACTACAATAGAGCGCACATGAGAGCGGTGGTGTGTGTTGTGGTGTGTTTTATTTTTGTTTCAATGTGTAACATTGCACAGATGGTAAAAGTGCAATTTCAATGTGGATGATGTGCATTATTAAAAAAAAAGAATGAAGGTTATGACGAGTCAAATGTTTTTGTTTATTTCAACTATTTTCCCTAAACAATACATCGAGGCACTATGGTGTGTGTTGTCCTATTGCTTCATTAATTGGACAAGATAAACAATATATTACTAAAATAATCAATAGCTGCAGCCCTACTATGAACCTCAAGTAAACATTATATTTTAATTACCGTATTTTTCGGACTATAGATTGCAGTTTTTTTCATAGTTTGGCTGGGGGTGCGACATATACTCAGGAGCGACTTATGTGTGAAATTATTAACACATTACCGTAAAATATCAAATAATATTATTTCGCTCATTCACGTAAGAGACTAGACGTATAAGATTTCATGGGATTTAGCGATTAGGAGTGACAGATTGTTTGGTAAACGTATAGCATGTTCTATATGTTATAGTTATTTGAATGACTCTTACCATAATATGTTACGTTAACATACCAGGCACCTTCTCAGTTGGTTATTTATGCGTCATACAACATACACTTATTCAGCCTGTTGTTCACTATTCTTTATTTATTTTAAATTGCCTTTCAAATGTCTATTCTTGGTGTTGGGTTTTATCAAATAAATTTCCCCAAAAAATGCGACTTATACTCCAGTGCAATTTATATATGTTTTTTGTCCTTCTTTATTATGCATTTTCGGCAGGTGCGACTTATACTCCGGTGCGACTTATACTCCGAAAAATACGGTATACCAAATGTATTTAATCAACAATTAAAAGATAAGGTAACACTTTAGTATGGGGACCACATATTCACCATTAACTAGTTACTTATTAACATGCAAATTAGTAACATGTTGGCTCTTAATTAGTCATTATTAAGTACTTATTAATGCCTTATTCTGCACAGCCTTATTATACAACCAGTAAGCCATTAACTAAGAGTCTTCCCTCAATAACCACATAATTATTGCTTGTTAGTAACCCTCACCCTTATATGCTCCCCTAGTGTCCAAATAACTCTAAATTAAGTCTTTGTTACTTTAACAAGCAACTAATTAATGGTGGATATGTTCCCCATACTAAAGTGTTACCAAAAATAAAAGTAAGTATATTGTATATTTTCTGGTGGAAAAACGCTTCACTTTCCAGAATATACTCATCAAAGTACCGTATTTTTCGGAGTATAAGCCGCACATGCGGAAAATGCATAAAAAAAATAGGAAAAAAACAAATATAAGTCGCACTGGAGCCCGGCCAAACTAGAAAAAAAACTGCGACTTTTAGTCAGAAAAATACGGTATTCAAAATATGTGCTAGGTATTTTCAGTATTTAAACTAAAACTTTTGTTAAACATGAGAAAGTATTTATGTTGCTTGGCTGTGAGAATTTTCATCTATTTGCATTTCATTTAATTCCATTCCTGTAATTCAAACTCAAAATCAACATATTGTGGGGTGGAGTCAATTCAATTCAAATGTCAGTTGTTCAAATTAATTGAATTGAATCGGCGTATTAAACATTTCGGACAAGCTTGGTGTGACATCATCCAAACGTTGTTGCCAATGGAGAAATAAAACCAAAACCATTTGTGTCCTCTGAAAGTCTTCCTAGAAGAGTGGACACTGTTCGTGTCATGGTCGGCTGAATCATTTGCATTTGTCGACGCGTGTCCATTTGGGCAAAAGAAAGGCACAGACTGTTGCCAAACAATTGTGAGCTTGGTTGTTAGGGTTTTGTAAATATCCGAGAGGAAGACAAAGAGGAAGATGATGTGCATTTGCATGGCTGTGCAACTGCAGTGCAAGACACTTTCGCTGACCCACAGGGGGCAGACTAATGCCCTTATCGGAAGCTGGCAAGCTCTCTCCATATTCTCCCTGTTGCCGCATCGACCTTTTTTCCCCTTCTTTGCTTTCTGTCTGATTTCTGTGCTTCTTTTTTTTCAAATCTACACACACACATGCACAATAATCACCCTATCACTCTGCTCTAGAGCTGCTATGCTCCCCACCCCAGCAACAACAGCAAGGCCACAGTGCTTAAAAGAAGTGGTCATGGTTATTAGCATGTTGATGACAAAAATGGGATGAAAAATCACAACTAGGGATGAATATGCTTCACATGGCACATTTTTGGCCAGCTTCACACCTGAGCCACCAGTCGTCATGCTGTGCATTATCTACCTTGGCTGGAGTTTGAGATATAAGCAGCTTTACAAAATGAATAAAACCCACGCAATCGTGATCAACGTTTGATGCCGTTTGAACCCTGTGCACAGATCTCTCTGATACCCCAGCACACAGCAAAGGAACCGTTCAAATGGGAATGTATCCCAATCTAAATAAACATTTCAGCCTATATTTCCCAAGTCTGTTACTTTCCAAAATGTATTTGCGGGTGACTTTGGCGGAGCTATAACAGCCCCGATGGCCATGTTGACTCTATGGCAGCTGCTCGCTATTATAACTTGCTAATGCTGATGCCATTGTTATTCTACCTCTGGCTCCCGCAGAGTGTAGTGCAGGAATTGTCTCGCACACCAGAGAAAGAGAGACCGAGCGGTTGAGTGGATTCGATTAATAGAGCGAAAGAGTAGAAAAGGGAGTGAGACTGAATGCAATCAAGAATAAAAAAAATAATAGGAAGTCTTTAGTGAATGAAAAAAGTAGATGTAGAGAGAGAGAAGCCGGTGGAATATGTTAAAATTGTGCTGCATGCAGCAGCCCGGCATTTCATTTGCATATTTAACATGGCCCTTTGGCAACCTTCAGAGGGTCAACTATCTTTTTTTTTCTCTCGCCATCCAAAACAAGTGCATCCGATCAGGCCAACTGTGTTTTGTAGCTCCGAGATCCACCTTGCCTGTAAGCTCATGCATATGTGTGCAAAAAAAAAATTAACAACCACCTCTTGTGTTTCATTTCACATTGACCGAGCTTTTGCCATTGCCCCTGGACATCCCTGCATTAATGATGCATGCATGAATTAATCACTCAGTTAAGGCAAACAGCAGCACACTTTCTGATAATACCAAACAGCGAAACGGCAATAGGTCACACTATTTCTGTACCGTACAATTTTTCTTGCTAATGAGAGAAAGGCTGTTGTTTTCTTCTACCGACATGCTTCACTGAGCAGCCACAATAAGAAGTATTGTCTAAGACTTGTTCTCACACAACTAATGCCAAATATATACAGTATCTGCCAGTGGCAGGAGGGGCCAAACTAAGAGCATCCAGCAAAGCCCAGTGCACACAGGTGCATTGAGGACCTGTCAAGTCAGTGTGCAGTTTTTACATGACAGAAAAAGGAAATTTTAGGGATATGGGCCACATTGTTTGTGTATTTACTGCTGATTGTGTCTTAGCTAAAGAATGTGCTATGGCTGACGTGAGCATTTCTGACAGAACTGGCAGAAATTTAAAGCTATAGTCACTTGCTGCCGTACCACACCGATATGCCTTTTTAAGCGTAGTACTTTGTGATCAATGTGCAAGAGAGTTTTTTTTTGTGTGAATAATACATGCACTTTCACTTTAGAGCACATGTTTGCATTATGAATTCCCAAATGGCCATAAACCATGGACATGTGCTGTGTTAGATGTAAGACAGTCAAGTGGTCTTTCACTTTACGATACAGGTCAGGTGCCGGTGACTGAACATAGTAATCTGTTCATTCAAATAGAAACATTGGGCTGAAAAAAAATGAAACCACACAGTTAATTTTTCTTCAAAGGTCCCATATTATGATTTTTTTCTCGTTTTAAAACATTTCCTTGTGGTCTACATAAAATGTAATGGTGGTTCTTTGGTAGAAATGTTGCATCGATTATGTTTAAAGGGGAACATTATCACCAGACCTATGTAAGCGTAAATATATACCTTGATGTTGCAGAAAAAAGACCATATATTTTTTTAACAGATTTCCGAACTCTAAATGGGTGAATTTTGGCGAATTAAACGCCTTTCTAGTATTCGCTCTCGGAGCACATCGGGAAGCAATCCGCCATTTTCTCAAACACCGAGTCAAATCAGCTCTGTTATTTTCCGTTTTTTCGACTGTTTTCCGTACCTTGGAGAAATCATGCCTCGTCGGTGTGTTGTCAGAGGGTGTAACAACACGAACAGGGACGGATTCAAGTTGCACCAGTGGCCCAAAGATGCGAAAGTGGCAAGAAATTGGACGTTTGTTCCGCACACTTTACCGACGAAAGCTATGCTACGACAGAGATGGCAAGAATGTGAGGATATCCTGCGACACTCAAAGCAGATGCATTTCCAACGATAAAGTCAAAGAAATCTGCCGCCAGACCCCCATTGAATCTGCCGGAGTGTGTGAGCAATTCAGGGACAAAGGTCCTCGGTAGCACGGCAAGCAATGGCGGCAGTTTGTTCCCGCAGACGAGCGAGCTAAACCCCCTGGATGTCTTGGCTCACACCGTCCCTTATGCCACCGAAGATGATCAAGAGAAGAATATCGACCCTAGCTTCCCTGGCCTGCTGACATCAACTCCAAAACTGGACGGATCAGCTTTCAGGAAAAGATAGCGGATGAGGGTATGTCTACAGAATATATTAATTGATGAAAATTGGGCTGCACTCTCAAAGTGCATGTTGTTGCCAAATGTATTTCATATGCTGTAAACCTAGTCCATAGTTGTTAGTTTCCTTTAATGCCAAACAAACACATACCAATCGTTGGTTAGAAGGCGATCGCCGAATTCGTCCTCGCTTTCTCCCGTGTCGCTGGCTGTCGTGTCGTTTTCGTCGGTTTCGCTTGCATACGGTTCAAACCGATATGGCTCAATAGCTTCAGTTTCTTCTTCAATTTTGTTTTCGCTACCTGCCTCCACACTACAACCATCCGTTTCAATACATGCATAATCTGTTGAATCGCTTAAGCCGCTGAAATCCGAGTCTGAATCCGAGCTAATGTCGCTATAGCTTGCTGTTCTATGCGCCATGTTTGTTTGTGTTGGCATCACTATGTGACGTCACAGGAAAATGGACGGGTGTATATAATGATGGTTAATATCAGGCACTTTGAAGTTTTTTTTAGGGATATTGCGTGATGGGTAACATTTTGAAAAAAACTTCGAAAAATAAAATAAGCCACTGGGAACTGATTTTTAATGGTTTTAACCCTTCTGAAATTGTGATAATGTTCCCCTTTAACAGACCATCTTCAAAATCAGAATCAGAATCAGAAGTACTTTATTAATCCCCGAGGGGAAATTAAGATTTTCAGCACAATCCCATTCAAGAGCAGACAAACATTACAGGGACACAGAACAGGATAATATACATTGTGCACACATGATTGCACCATGCATAGACAAGCAACCAAACAAAAACATAATTTCAACACCCACACACACTGTGGTGGCCTCTGCGGTGTTCCATGCCATCGTCTGCTGGGGTGGGGGCAGCATGGCCAGAGACAGGAGCAGACCCAACAAAGCAACCAAGAGAGCCGACTCCACCCTCGGCCGCCCACCAACTTTCGGCCAGTGTCCAGTCCGCATGGATGAGCGAGGATGCGTCCAAGGGGACCGAGGCGTCCGATACACGTTCATTCAGCCAAGACACCGTGAAGCCCAACCGTCCCTGCGCCCAGCGCCAGCTCCGCAGCCCTGTCTCTTCATCCTCATCTCCTCTCCTCCAGTCTCTCCAAACGGACTGCGGTGTGGCAGAGACCCAGCAGCTGGTACCCACGGCCAACATGCTCCCGGGAGGCTGATCCAGAAGTCCACAAAAAAGCACTGCAGAAGTCACGAAAGTGCCACCCCTTGTCGCACAGCCCCAAAGTTTGCCGAACCAAAAGGCAACCAAAAGGGCATTCTTATGTACTTGCCTCCACTTCAACTGCGTCTTCTCTCCATTATCCATCCATGCATTTTAGCGCTTCCATATGGAGTCTACTGAAAGGGGCACTGCACTTTTGGGGGAATTTTGCCTATCGTTTACAATTATTATGAATGACATGACGACGAATGGATTTAAAATAAAAAAAGCACTTTAACTTGTAAACAAATGTAAATAAATGTCCGCGTACAGCAGAGCCAATGGTAGGTCTTCTATTACGCCGATAAAATCCAATTAAAAAAACATCCAAAAAGTGCCAACAATTTTCCATTTACATTTTGTGACTTGAAAATTAACCAGATATTAGTGATATTGTTATTATAAGCACTAACGCAGACTAACTTTTAATGGCGGTGCTGTGATCACAAGCTTCCCGGCTTTTTAGATCATAAATTATGCCTGTCACCTGTATAGAAGAAGGCTGACGATGTACTCTGATAAGTTGGTACACTATGACAGGCAAATTAGACTCGGCGAGAATGAAATTAAAATATCCTTTACTCCACCTCCCTTTTCTTCCCGAGGATATTATGAGTCATTCTTCATCTAAATGGGAATATATGAACAGCCTAACAGTCGGCGTCCTAATGACAGCAGACCTTGTACAGTAAGTGATTTGTTATTATGTTTGTTGTCTCTCACAAAGACATGCACCTGGGGATAGGTTGATTGGCAACACTAAATTGGCCCTAGTGTGTGAATGTGAGTGTGAATGTTGTCTGTCTATCTGTGGTGGCCTTGTGATGAGGTGTCGACTTGTCCAGGGTGTACCCCGCCTTCCGCCCGATTGTAGCTGAGATAGGCTCCAGCGCCCCCCGCGACCCTGAATGGAATAAGCGGTAGAAAATGAATGGATGGATGGATGTCTCTCATAAAGTCTGCAGTCAGCAGTAATCAGTGATGATAATCTTAATTTCCCCTCTGAGTATTTCTGATTATGATTCTGATGTTGTGAAAAAAAAGAGCGAACGTTGTGATGTGTTTTTTAAATTAATGTATATTAATTTAAATTAAAATATTAAATGTTATTATAGTGTGCCACTTACTACATTACATATGTATAACCCTAATGGAGGTGTTTGGATGTCTTTAAAGGGGAACCTTATCACCAGACCTATGTAAATAAATAAATAAATGATAAATGGGTTGTACTTGTATAGCGCTTTTCTACCTTCAAGGTACTCAAAGCGCTTTGACACTACTTCCACATTTACCCATTCACACACACATTCACACACTGATGGAGGGAGCTGCCATGCAAGGCGCTAACCAGCACCCATCAGGAGCAAGGGTGAAGTGTCTTGCTCAGGACACAACGGACATGACGAGGTTGGTACTAGGTGGGGATTGAACCAGGGACCCTCGGGTTGCGCACGGCCACTCTTCCACTGCGCCACGCCGTCCCGTGTAAGTAAGTGTCAATATATACCTTGATGTTGCAGAAAAAAGACCATATATTTTTTTAACCGATTTCCGAACTCTAAATGGGTGAATTTTGGCGAGTTTAACGTCTTTCTATTATTCGCTCTCGGAGCGATGACGTCACAACGTGACGTCACATCGGGAAGCAATCCGCCATTTTCTCAAACACATCATCGTCGGTGTGTAGACGGAGCGTGTAACAACACGAACAGGGACGGATTCAAGTTGCACCAGTGGCCCAAAGATATCGACCCTAGCTTCCCTGGCCTGCTGACATTAACTCCAAAACTGGACAGATCAGCTTTCAGGAAAAAAGAGCAGATGAGAGTATGTCTACAGAATATATTAATTGATGAAAACTTTATTCATTACTCGCGGTTTTACGTAAATTATTATACATAAACTGTGTTTACCAATAATTTAGCTTAAAAACATTTTTTTTTTTCAATGATTCGAGTACATTCGGGTAGTCTTGTGTAATGCAGTATTGTGTGTCTATTTAGGTATGGTTAACCTGAGTGAAGTCTCCCCATTATTTTGTTACAGGTGTTACAGGTTGTTAGTTTCCTTTAATGCCAAACAAACACATACCAATTGTTGGTTGGAAGGCGATCGCCGAATTCGTCCTCGCTTTCTCCCGTGTCGCTGGCTGTCGTGTCATTTTCGTCGGTTTCGCTTGCATACGGTTCAAACCGATATGGCTCAATAGCTTCAGTTTCTTCTTCAATTTCATTTTCGCTACCTGCCTCCACACTACAATCATCCGTTTCAATACATGCGTAATCTGTTGAATCGCTTAAACCGCTGAAATCCGAGTTTGAATCCGAGCTAATGTCGCTATACCTTGCTGTTCTTTCCGCCATGTTTGTTTGTATTGGTATCACTATGTGACGTCACAGGAAAATGGAAGGGTGTATATAACGATGGTTAAAATCAGGCACTTTGAAGCTTTTTTTAGGGATATTGAGTGATGGGTAAAATTTTGAAAAAAAGCTTCGAAACATAAAATAAGCCACTGGGAACTGATTTTTAATGGTTTTAACCCTTCCGAAATTGTGATAATGTTCCCCTTTAAGGGCTTTATAGGCATAATAGAGCGGCTCCCATAGGCTCCATTGTAAACCGACTTCTGATCGCATTCATTTAATATTTAGAATGCATTAAAAAAAAATCCATCTGTTGTCATGTCTTTCATAATGATTGCGAACGATAGGCAACAATCCTAAAAACGTGTTGTTCCCCTTTTAATTTGAATAACAGTGCAAATAAAAGTACACACTACTTTATGTTAGAAATGGCAACAGCGGAGGATGCATGTGCGATCCAGTCCGCTCCACAACAAGTGGATAGAGAAAAAGGAGGAACTTATTGACTACTACATCAGACTACAATGGCGGAATCGCACATAGATCTTCATGTAAAACTTGATCATATATGGAGATAGCCGCTGACGCCATTTGTTGTAAAAATAAGTATGTTGAAAGAAGTATGAAAGAGAGCAATATTTTTCTAATAAATAACCCCACTATGATTTGATACATTTTTATTGATTTCAAATGATTGGGATTAATGCAAATTTCTAATACACAAAAACAGGTACCAATAAGCAAGAAAAGTTGGTTTTACATAATAGGTTATCGATAGAGATTGGTTCCTTTCACATTTAAATTGATTAAGTACCAATTCCCTGTACCTCGCAAATAATACCCAATCTCTGTACCAATTTTCGGTACTTGTGTATGTGTAAAAATGTGTTGATTAAAAAAAACCAACCCCTCATTTTTTTTTATATTTAACACTGACTTGTGCTGTCCAGTCATCTTGTTTTCTTACACTTATTTTTCCCATTTGCAAGTACTGTCATTTACTGTATCTTGAAGGTTGTGCATGCAATTACAATTCCAAGACGTTAGATAGCAGAAGTGTATCGCTACGGTGTGTTGCCTTAGTCAGGAAAGAGTCTTTGCCATCTAGTTGAATCTGCGAGACGTTTCTTTTGTTGAGTCCTCCAAAGTGTTCATACCGGGAGTGTCAAACTCATTTTAGCTCATGGGCTGCATGGAGGAAAATCTATTCCCAAACGGGTCGGACTGGTAAAATCATGGCATAATAATCCTCTTGACAAAATAAGTGCAGTTTCAAAAACACAACCAATAACACAATTAACTTTGTTTCATTGTATCTACGAAGCTATTTAAACTTTAAGTCACAGCCCATCTGGGATTGAACAAAATGTTAAATAGATAATAAATAATACAAACTCTTCTGGGTATCAAATACGATCCGTGTACATCGCAGCTGTACGTTTTTTGTTTGGAATAGAAAAAAATATTTAACATAAAAATGTATTCCCCACATTTTTTGGTTTGATAATAAAAAACAAAGTACACAAAATGGATCGTTAGCCATTATCTGATTGTATTAAGGACCTACTGAAACCCACTACTACCGACCACGCAGTCTGATAGTTTATATATCAATGATGAAATCTTAACATTGCAACACATGCCAATACGGCCGGGTTAGCTTACTAAAGTGCAATTTTAAATTTTGCGCAAAATGTCCTGCTGAAAACGTCTCGGTGTGATGACGCATGCGCGTGACGTCACGGATTGTAGAGGACATTTTGGGACAGCATGGTGGCCAGCTATTAAGTTGTCTGTTTTCATCGCAAAATTCCACAGTATTCTGGACATCTGTGTTGGTGAATCTGTTGCAATTTGTTCAATGAACAATAAAGACAGCAAAGAAGAAAGCTGTAGGTGGGAAGTGGTGTATTGCGGCAGGTGTTGTGCCGGATAAAGCACCCCCGCCGTAAAATGCACCCCCTGACTATTGTGCCGCATAACACAGCCGGTGTTTCATTGTTTACATTCCCGGAAGATGACAGTCAAGCTTTACCATTGGCCTGTGGAGAACTGGGACAACAGAGACTCTTACCAGGAGGACTTTGAGTTGGATACGCAGACGCGGTACCGTGAGTACGCATGCAGCTGCGGCTTCCAAACATTTGATCGCTTGCCCGTACGTGCGTGCCGCTATGTGCATGTCACGTACGTAACTTTGGGGAAATATATGTGCTGTATGAACTTTGGGGAGGTGAACGGTACTTTGGGCTGTGGGATTGTGCAGGTGTTTGAGTTGTATTTGGCGGGTTATATGGACGGGAGGGGGGAGGTGTTTGTTATGCGGGATTAATTTGTGGCATATTAAATATAAGCCTGGTTGTGTTGTGGCTAATAGAGTATATATATGTCTTGTGTTTATTTACTGTTTTAGTCATTCCCAGCTGAATATCAGGTCCCACCCGCCTCTCACAGCATCTTCCCTATCTGAATCGCTCCCACTGCCCTCTAGTCCTTCACTCTCACTTTCCTCATCCACAAATCTTTCATCCTCGCTCAAATTAATGGGGAAATCGTCGCTTTCTCGGTCCAAATCGCTCTCGCTGCTGGTGGCCATGATTGTAAACAATGTGCAGATGTGAGGAGCTCCACAACCTGTGACGTCACGCGCATATCGTCTGCTACTTCCGGTACAGGCAAGGCTTTTTTATCAGCGACCAAAAGTTGCAAACTTTATCGTCGATGTTCTCTACTAAATCCTTTCAGCAAAAATATGGCAATATCGCGAAATTATCAAGTGTGACACAGAATGGACCTGCTATCCCCGTTTAAATAAGAAAATTTCATTTCAGTAGGCCTTTAATGTGTTTGAAAATCGAGAAATGAAAACAGGGAGTGTGGAACTATTTTCTCTATACCCCATTCAATGTTAGGTGATATAGATTGCACATGCACAGTGTCTCGTTTCTGTATCCTCGTCTGTGAGTGACCTGGAACAACAACAACAACAGAAGAAGAAGAAGAAGAAGAAGAGTGACGTTTGCCTTTTCGATAGAAAACCAATAAGATGTGTCACTTTCCATTTCTCTGGACAGTTAAAAAGTAGAAGGGATTTCACACCAGCTGTTTGATTGTAATGAGCATCTTAATTGCAGAAGTGCAGTGTGTATGGGGATCCCAAACAAGAAAAGCCGGTTTTGCATAATATGATCCTTTTAATTCTAAATCAGTAGGGTTTTGTAGTCATGGGCACACGCAGGACTAGACTGAGCGAGATTACCAGGGTTTCACAAATGTATGCTTACTTTGAAATAAATGACTACTTGCTGAGTACAAATATGAATGCTGAGTGCATGTTTTTAACATTATTTTTGTGTGTATTTTTCGCCACATATCAAGCACACAGGTAAGCCAGGATTGCTGGCACAGAATCTATTTCTGCAGAGTAGATTTTTTTTTTTGTTCCTTCTGAATTTTTTTTCTTTTTGGGATGTATTCACGGTTAGCCTGTGGCAGTGTCGCACACCAAATAACCCTTAATATCTCTCGCCGCACAGCAACACACTGGCTCTCCCTCCCTTTTACTCGCCTTTGTCGCATTCATTTAATAACCAGTCAGGACTACATGAGCCTGTACACATTCATAGCCTCGCAGACAGTCCAACATTATACAACTCTTTGCAAGAATTTCATTTCCCCCAAATCTCTGGGTTTAATTGTTGTACATGAATAATAGTTGTGCTACTCAAGCAATGCGTTTCCACATTAAGAAAGAAAGAGGCACTATGGCGGCGCTGTGGGTGGCATGGCTCAGATGGTAAAGCGTCCGTCCAGAAACTTAAAGGGTTCCTGATATGTATCCAGCTTTCACCCTCTTAGTCACTGCTGTTGTGTCTTTGGGCAAGACACTTCACCAAGCGTGGTCTCAGTGCCACTCACACTGGTGTATGAATGTGAATAAATGTTTGGTGGTGGTCTGAGAGACCCTTTTAGTCAGTCGACCCCAGGGCAGCTGTGGCTACAAATGTGGCTTACCATCTAGTGTGACTATGGAGTTAATGAATGATGGTTTCTCAGTGTAACATGTTTTGTGTCACTAAAAACTTGAATTCAGTATTATTATTCATATTATTATTATTGTGTTCACAGTGCAATTAAAATCCCACTTTTGCCCGTATGTGTCCTGCATCAGATTTGGAATTTACTTTGAGCGAGTTGAGCAAAGTAAATTCCTCGGTGTAATAATTGATGACAAATTAAATTGGAAAGCACATATGAAATATATTCAATTGAAATGATCAAGAAGCATTGGAGTGCTGGCAAATGCACGGCAAGAGTTCGATGGAAAATCCCTCCAGCTACTCTACTATTCACTCATTTATCCTTACTTAAGTTATTGTGCAGAAGTTTGGGGAAATAATTATAAAACCAACATACATCCCTTAACAATCTTACAAAAACTGGCACTATCCATAATGTGGGGTTCAAGGAGCACACAAATAGCTTATTTTTAAGGTCAAAACTGTTAAAAATGTCCTGATTTAGTAGAATATTTGACATGGCTTATCATGTTTAAAGCAAGTTATCAATTGCCTGCAAATATTTAAAGTTTATTCATAGAAAGGGATGTGGGGTATAACCTCAGAGGAAGGGCAAAATATAAACACGCTTTAGCACTTAGCACAAGGAAAATGTTTTGTGTCTCAGTTTGTGGGGTGAAAATATGGAACAGCCTGAGTGTTGCGCATTTTAAGACATTGTACAAATCTAATATTTTAGTTCGGTACAGTGAGGTTTAGGCTTATTTTGAATATGAGTATGAATGACTTATATGACTAACTTATGATGATATATTGAGAATTGTAAGCACATTGTTCTGGGCAAATTGAGTTATGTGGATCCAGATGAATGTGATAAAATGTGGTTCAGAGGAAACTGGATATTAGTTAAAGTAAATATGTAAAAAGAGGGGGGGGGGGGGGGGATTCAAAAAGTTTATACTTCTTGCCATTACCCTTTTGAGATATGTTTAATTTAATTTTATTTTATTTTCTTATTTTTTATTTTTTATTTTTTTGTGAAATAATAATATTGCCATTGCCATTGAGCACGAGACTGTTCACTCGAGATATGCACGTATGTTATGTACTACATGTATGATATGGAACTGAATATGACAACAACAATTCAACATTAATTAGTTGCTTATTAAAGTAACAAAGACTTAATTTAGAGTTATTTGGACCCTAGGGGAACATATAAGGGTTAGGGTTAAGGTTACTATTAAGCAATACTTCTGAGGTTATTGAGGGAAGATGGCTTACAGGTTGTATAATAAGGCCATGCAGAATAAGGTAGTAATAAGTACTTAATAATGACTAATTAAGAGCCAATATGTTACTAATTTGCATGTTAATAAGCAACTAATTAATGGTGAATATGTGTTCCCCATACATTCTTTCGAGGTCATAAATTTGATATGTATCCGATGCGACAGCATTTTGAACGGCAATTATATAATTATTAAATACTTGAATTTCAGTGTTCATTTATTTACACATATACACACACATTACATTCCTCTACTCATTCTTGAGTTAAGGGTTGAATTGTCCATCCTTGTTCTATTCTCTGTCACTATTTCAGAACACACACATTATACAAATATACATTATAAAATCAATAAGAAAACGGGAGCTCTAGTTTGGGAGTCTGAATTAGGATCAGAAGTTCCTATATAAACATTGCGTACTCACGTCGCCATTTTGTATTGATTACTGCAGCTGTGCACTGGATTCATTCACAAATACAAACTACAACTCACAAACACTTTAGAGTTAGGCTCCACCATCAGAATGTGTACTTAAACTCATAAAGATCACATGGATATTATTCAGTGAGTTGATTCACCAAAACTAACCTGTTATACAGGAGGAAAAAGCACACAGGACGTTTCAATTGTTCACAGACTGGTCGTTCTCATCAGAATGACAAGACACTTCCGGTCTGCAGATGATAGCATTCAATTGGGAAGAAACGCCCTACTGCCCCCTACTGACCAATGTGAATACTGATAAATGTGTAATGACAGCTCCAAAAATGAATTCAAACCACAAAAATAAAATAAATAAATCAACACAAAAATGTGACACATTATGGGTGGGTCACATATGCATGTACAGTAGATGGCAGTATTGTCCTGTTTAAAAGTGTCACAACATTGCTGTTTACGGCAGACGAACTGCTTTACGGTAGATGAAAACTTGACTGCTGTTGTTGTGTGTTGTTACCGCGCTTGGAGGACGTTAATGAAACTGCCTAACAATAAACCCACATAAGAAACCAAGAACTCGCCCTCGATCATTCTACAGTTATAACGTGATTGGGCAGGCATGCTGTTTATATTGTGGGAAAGCAGACGTGAGAACAGGCTGTCAACACGTCACTCAGGTCCGCATGGAGCTGGAGGGGGCGTGGCCTCTAGCTCTGCCTGAATTTCGGGAGATTTTCGGGAGAAAATTTGTCCCGGGAGGTTTTCGGGAGAGGCGCTGAATTTCGGGAGTCCATCCATCCATCCATTTTCTACCGCGTATTCCCTTTTGGGGTCGCGGGGGGCGCTGGAGCCTATCTCAGCTACAATCGGGCGGAAGGCGGGGTACACCCTGGACAAGTCGCCACCTCATCGCAGGGCCAACACAGATAGACAGACAACATTCACACTCACATTCACACACTAGGGCCAATTTAGTGTTGCCAATCAACCTATCCCCAGGTCTACCGGAAAATCCGGGAGGGTTGGCAAGTATGACTTGGGAGCAACTAACATTTTTGGCACAGATTCCTAAAAACACTAGAGTGCTGTCATATAGATTATGTTTGTCAAGATTGTCTGCAGTAGGTCCTTAAAAACAGCAAGTACAACTTTTAAGGAATGTCAAATCTTTGCATTGACATTTTAACCTATTAAGAGTCAGCCTCCTTTGCAGTGGACACAGAGGATGCCCTTTCCCAGGTATATAAAAAAATAAAGGGTGAAGTTCGATGACCCAGTCCTTAGTTTTCTGGAAATGTGGCTCCCAGAACAATCTAGTTGAATAGCCCAGCAATATACACTTCACTCAAAGTTCAATATGCAACGTTCTATACAACACGATCGTGCTGTGGACCCCAAATGTTAAACCCGTTTACATTCACGACAGTAACATTTTGTCTATTACTACTTCCATAAACAACATGAGGTATTGCGTGTATTGTTAAATGTTGTCTTGTTTTCCATTAAACTTGGTTTGGGGATAATTTTATTGTACTCGTTCGAAAAGAGAAGGGTAAAAAATAAGGATTTATATACTTTTGTATAACGTGATCTCAAGAATACCACAATCTGTGCGACCATGCTATATCGAACTTTACGTGTATATGGCTTTGCCATATACAGTATGTCATACTATACTCCATCCAAAAGCATTTGGCTAGTTTGGCCAATGCCTTTATTTTTACTGTATACAACTAGGGATGTCCGATAATGGCTTTTTGACGATATGCGATATTCTGATATTGTCCAACTCTTTAATTACCGATACCGATATCAACCGATACCGATATCAACCGATATATACAGTCGTGGAATTAACACATTATTATGCCTAATTTGGACAACCAGGTATGGTGAAGCTAAGGTACTTTTTAAAAAAAATTATAAAATAAAATAAGATAAATAAATTAAAAACATTTTCTTGAATAAAAAAGAAAGCAAAACAATATAAAAACAGTTACATTGAAACTAGAAATTAATGAACATTAGTAAAATTAACTGTTAAAGGTGAGTACTATTAGTGGACCAGCAGCACGCACAATCATGTGTGCTTACGGACTGTATCCCTTGCAGACTGTATTGATATATATTGATATATAATGTAGGAACCAGAATATTAATAACAAAAAGAAACAACCCTTTTGTGTGAATGAGTGTAAATGGGGGAGGAAGGTTTTTTGGGTGGGTGCACTAATTGTAAGTGTATCTTGTGTTTTTTTATGTTGATTTAAAATTAAAAAAAAAAAAAAAAACGATACCGATAATAAAAATAAAACGATACCGATAATTTCCAATATTACATTTTAACGCATTTATCGGCCGATAATATCGGACATCTCTATATAAAACATTAGAGCTCCCTTTTCAAGGTATTTACATCTACATATGATACAACTCATCAACTAAAAGAACAATGCAACCAAACTGACTGTGATATCCTTCATCACACTTCAAAATAATGGCATAACACACAGCCAAAACAACAAAGGAGTTCAATCAGGGACAAGAAGTGGAAAGTTTTAGGCCAAGTCAATTTCCTCCAGACTCAAACATAATATAATCTGCATTTCACCTTCTAAAGGAGACCCTGCAAAGTTTATAAAAGAACGATTTGAAAGTTTAGTGATGTCAATGGGTCGCAGGCTTTGCTGCAGTTATTGCATTGAAATGATATGGAAGTACATATTAGGTCTTATTCACTCAAACCTATGTGAAACCTATCCGTTCCTATACTTAAACATAAAATAATAGGTGTTCCGTTACAGATAATGTTGTCTTGTAAGATCAGAACATTGGAGAATAAAAGCTGAGATGTTTCAAATTCAACTTTTGATGTCAAACCAAAATGTTTTCATTGTATGTGTTGCCTTATACTTCACATACAGTGCAATTCAATCAAGAACAAATCAGATACTGTACGATGTCAACAGCTACCACACGGTCACACATTTACGAACCGCAAAGCGAGTGTTGTTGCTAATGGCTCTTAATTATCCTCGTCCAACATTTATCGCCGATCAATATGAGTTCACCATAAACAAGGGTGGCCCGGGTGTGTATGTCTGGTGGGTCTTTGGAGAGCACAAATAATTCATGCTTCTTCTCATTAATTATTCATCAAAGCTCCTCCGAACAGACAGTGGCTTCGTAATTAGGTCTGAATCAAACACTGTAGCTCATCTAATTATTAAGCACTATTAGTTTGTTAACATATTAACCCACTTTAATCAATTATTGATAGATGCCATTTCATAATGAAAAGTTATCAAAGACACGTGTACAGCAAGGCCGGAGGTGGAGGGCTATTTTGCAATAATTGCTAAGAATATTTGAGCAAGTACACGATGTGTGAGCGTGTTTGTGTGTGTATGAAATGTACGCCTAAGCAATAATTATTTCCTTTCATCATCATGATGATAATAATATAAAAAATAGATGCAGCAATCACAAAGGCAGCACACAGACTCAATTATAAAAGCAATTGGAAAGCTTTGGACTATAGAAAGCTCCATGAAAAGATGAGGGGTTTGGATCAGTGCGGAGTGTGTGCAGATTATGTTGCACTGTTTTGGAACATCAAACACGCACAGGGTGGTCTCACAAAACAGCCCTTTTTACAAAACACACCATCACAACAACCGCAATGGCAGAGGAAAGGACATGATCAGAATGGAAGAAACAATTGTCTTCATTACTAAAATAGTGGCATAAAAACACCAGACGATTAGAAATAGCTTTTTTCCACTCAGAGCCTGGGGCAACTATAGAACACAGTTTTTCCAAAGTAGACTTTGCAGCCATTTCATAGTTAGTTTCCACATTTTGACGAGGAAAGTGCTCCTTCAGATAGAGCTGCTAGGTGATAATGGCACCCAAGTGACATTCACTGTCTCGTTCCAGCCATTCCTGTAACAGCTTCTGACCTCAAAAGAATGTTACATCCACTCTCCTCCTTCCCGCCGCTCGCACAGGTTCAATCGGACTTCCAAGCAAACCTTGTCTGCCGTCATCACTCTACGTATTCATCTTTCTGTCAGTGTGTTTAAAGAATCAAGATGGCTTGTGACCTGCATGGCGCAGGTTCACTATCGCACTCATCAGAACATCACTGTGTGTGTGTAAGCGTGTGTGTTTGTGCCGGGCACCCACCTAGAGAAAATGTAATTTATTTCCCACCACATTGGCAACGCTCTACTCCTCCTGTCAGCTTGCCAGGCTCCCAACGGAGGCTGACAGGCCAGCTGCCAGCACCGGCCATCGCAAATAGTTAAAGGGACACATGTGTCACATTGGCCATAATCATGCTGACATTGTCACACTGACATCCCTTTAACAAGACTCCCCTAACTAACTCTATGTCCCATCAGGGGTAGGAGTGGAGTTGAGTCCGGGAACTATACAAAAATAAAAACGCTGACTATCAATCAGAAAAATTGGAAGCACAGCACGAGGCTCCAACGTAACACCTTTGATGCTACTGACTCAGTCTCTGGCCTACAGCCTGCATCTCTTATTGACTCTGGAATTCATTAGACACACAGTGTGCTTTAGTAATCTCTCGCTGCCTTACTTCAGCTTCAGATGAACTAGGTGTCAGTCTGTATTGGAATATTTTTAATCTTACTTGAACAGCAAGCAACATGTGTCTTTTCTGAGCAATGCTTTTTTGTTATACTAAATGCTTGCTTAAGTAGAATTGCTATGCTCATTTACATGGTAGTTGTGAGGGCTTAATATTTTATTATATATATATATATATATATATATATATATATATATATATATATAATTAAAAAAAATATAGCTAGAATTCACTGAAAGTAAAGTATTTCTTATATATATATATATATATATATATATATATATATATATATATATATCTTAACCACGCCCCCCGCCCCCCACCTCCCGAAATCGGAGGTCTCAAGGTTGGCAAGTATGTCCCAAGTTTTGAGTTGAACTTGTGGGCCAGTTTGATGTCATTTAGGGCAGTGTGGCTCAGATGATAGAGCGGCAGTGCCAACAACTTGAGGGTTCCTGGTTCAAATCCAGGTGGGTGAAGTGTCTTGTCCAAGGACACAACAACAGTTACTTGGATGGTGGAACAAGAGTACAGAACGTTGTTCTGGCAGGAGAGGATACCAGGTGGCCATTGATCATTTCTGAGGGGGTACCAGTCTGGATGAGGTGCTAACTGACCCGAGTTGTGATTCGGGGTGGATCACTTTTCCATAAACAGCTGTGGACGTCGCTGCGAAGCTTTCCTGACTGAGCCCGGAAGAAGACCACACGACTCTTGTGTAGCTTGTCAATTCAATAATTATACCCATTCAATAGGGTGGGTCCCTACATTTGTGGTCCCTTCTCAAGGTCTCTTCTATTTCTTCAGCTGGGGTTTTTTGAGTTTTTGCTTGCCTGAATGTGGGTTTGGATCATGGGGTGTTGTTTTGAGTTTGTGAAGCCCTTTGAGGTACTTGTGATTAGGGGTTATTTAGATAAACTTTGAACGATTGATTGATATAAAAATAAATATCTATTGATTTAATAATTGATTTTTTTTACATTGCTTCTATATTTTATTTAAGAAATATTAATGAAACAAATTGCATTTTTTTAAGATAATGAATTAACCAAAGACAAAACTATTTACAATTACACAAATCAAATTAAGGAAAAAGACCAAACAACTAACAATTTCACAAATCAAGATAACAAAAGACAAAACAACTTACAACTACACAAACCAAATTAAAGAAAAAACAACAACTTACAATTACACAAACCAAACAAAAGACAAAACAAACATAACTGGCCGCCATAGACAGGTGGTTACTTGTCGATAGGTTTGAACTGTACATTCTACAATAAATCATTCTATTTTCAACAAATCATTGTGTATTGATATATATTTGTATGTGTCTTATTCTTTCATCGTTCTGCTGTGCTATAACTACCTACATCATGGATGTTTGGTTAGGGTCGGCAGGTGAGGCGGAGCCTCACTCGACATGATGGGGAAAAAAATATTAATAAAACCATAAAATAAATATTAATATTTGTCCATGAAATTGTCAAAAATTTATTTTCTGCAAAAATTGCGTTTTAACATTTACTTGAGTATATATCACTATATCTGCACCAAACCATTCATGAGCCTAGGCGCATGTTGCCACTTCACCTTCTTTTTGTGTGTGTGTGTGTGTGTGTGTGTGTGTGTGTGTGTGTGTGTGTGTGTGTGCGTGCGTGCGTGCGTGCGTGCGTGCGTGCGTGCGTGCGTGCGTGCGTGCGTGTGTGTGTGTGTAAGAGGAAGAGGAAGCGGGCGTGGTTTACTGCTGTCTGTTTGCACATTGTTGCTAAAATAAAGTTTGCAGATACATTTTTACACTAATAATTTTCTTGTTTGTTGGTTGGTTAATGTTTTTAATGTAAGTGGGACATTATTGTTCTTGATAATCGGATTCTAAAATAGTGAAAAGAGAAGCTGGAGGCTCAGTTCTTTTAATGCCAAAGCACGGCATTTGGCATTAGTAAGCAATACTTTGGCAGTAGTGGTGGCACTCGAGCTAGCAGACGCATGTATTTACAATGTTTAACCAGCGGAAGACACTTTTTTTTTTTTTTTCTTTCAAACAACTTAATTTATAACACACATGATTTTTGTAAAACAGGAAGTCAGCCTTGTGGGGTTATTTTTGTCAGAAGCAAAAGCTTTGTTTTACTGCTTTGAATAAAAGGAAATTAAATTAAATAGAAATCAAATGGAATGAAATGATTGAATGCATGAATGTGCCTGCCAATATGAATGATTATATTACCAGGATCATACAAAGTACGTATTCGTTGAGGATAGATAGTGCTGCTTCAGATACAAATACAGAAAGGTAAGAAACACTACAATTATTTTATTGACTCTATTAAAGCAAATGGGGCCAAAATGTATATGATAAAGCCGTTATCGTATCATAATATCATTATTATAACGTTTATACAAAAGTGAATTACTACTTTCTTTTTCTTATTAATTTGATGTGCAACTTGTATTAACAATGATTATTGTTTTATCAGTTTAATGAAATTGTGAAATTGTCTGATATTGATGAATAGTTTTTTTTACTTAAAATATTTGTGGTTGAAATCTCTGTGTTTACCCCATCTAATATTTGTACTTTTTATATATGGTCACTCACATGGTGAAACGTCCATATTTTTCACATGTCAGTCACGCTCTGTATAGAGGCACCGTGGGCCATAATCAACTACATCTAGCATCATTTAAATACTGTAATAATATGTCAGTCCATGTAATTAACACCCACTGAGCCGAGGGATATGAGAGGGCGGGCTGATTGACAAACGGGTACAGTGAATGCGCTGCGAAAATATTGAGCCCCTGCTGTTTCACAATGTTGTGAAATGTTGTAACTGCAATGAAAAAGGTAATTGTAAAGTTGCAATTAGCAGCCATTTTGATGTTGATTATTTGCAAAACTGGATTATTTTATTTTGTACTTGTGCTAAGTCTGTAGTGCTAATATAACAAAAGCCTGGACACCATAGAGAGCACACGAATACAATAAAGTCAATTCATATATATATGAAATGTCACTTTATAGAAAAAACACAGTTATCGTGTATTTTATTTCCACATTACATTCAGCACATACAGTTAATTTTCTCTCCCTTAACAAGCTTACACACACACACACTAAAATCAGTAGTCCAGATCCAGTATTGATTTTAGTCAAATATCAGCAAAAAAACAAGCATCGGATTATATGGGCTTGCATCTAAAATATGCGAAATAATGACTCAATACAAGTTTACTTGGGCAAAGCAGCCAGGTAACTCCTGAATGCCGTCCAATAAGTACACAAGGCTGTTCTTGTCTTGTATTTTAGTTAAGTCATTTACATAAGGTAAACATGTTATACTATAAGCTATTAGAAGCTAGGAGCTAAACAACAGCTTAGCACACAAGCTAGACTTGCATAATAAATGTCCCCAATTGAAGAATATTGCAGTCTAAAACACCACATTTGTCAGTATTAACAAATATCAAATAAGTATAGTTATATACGACTTACAGATATACAATCTCCAAGGCAGAAGCATATTAGAAAGTATCCAGTAACAAACATGTTCATATCATTCAACTTGTGTCAATAACTTAATAATTTATTGTAGCCCTTAATTATTGTCCCAAAACAATTACGCCACTACTTCAACTTAAAGACAGCAAAAGTCATTTTTAAACTGTTAATAATAAATAGGTGAGTGTTTTTCATATCCACCATTGTTCTCTCAGGGATTTCAATTGATCGCAACTGGACTGTATGGTTTGTTTTGGAAGACGTTTCGCCTATAGTCCGAGTAGGCTTCATCAGTCATAGATTGGTCAGATCTAGTCTAGCGGCTGGTGCCAAAACGTTGTTTATACTCCAAAAACCATGGGGGTGTGCCTGGGCAAGGATGCTTTTGTAGTGAGAAAAATAACTGTTTTAATGCAAACGAGAAATCATACTGTCAAAGTCAACGACAGTCGTTGAAGTGGAATTTCCCCTCTTTAGCATTGAGCTATTGTGTTGCACAACAATCACTGTGGATCGACAACTAAAATAGTCGGAATTCCCTGCGTAAGCATTCTATTCAGTTGTAAACACATGTCACAAATGGCATACCGGTCACAGATGGTGACCAGAATGTGTGTAACTCCTGTTATTTGTTGCTAAATTGCAGAGTATTTTAGGAATGGTTGAAAGGACAGTGTTGTATGTGGGAGACAGGTGGTGTCGCAAACCACCTCCTCTGGTCAGGGATGTTTTTTCAACCTTTTCTCACTTCTCTTTCAAACCATCTGTTCTCAAAGGAGTGCTGTTTCTCCCTGAGGTGCAGGTAGTCAGCTGAGTCTTGGCCTGAAGAATTTGCCTGTCTATACTGTGCCATGCGTCGGCTTAGTGGTTATTTTTAGTTCCCCAATATATGAATCAGTGCATTCATCATTACACTGGATAGCATACACCATATTTTTTTGTGGGTGTTGGGTGTCCGGTCTTTAGGATGCACCAGCTTCTGTCTCAGGGTGTTGCCTGCTTTGAGATGTACTGGGATGTTGTTTTGGTTAAAAAATATTTTGAGTTTCTCAGCTAGACCTGATACATTAGGAATGACAAGATTTTTGCGTCTGTCACTTTTTTCCATCTCAGGCACTCTGTTCTTGTTATATCTGGAACTGGATGCACTTTTCACAAACCACCAGCTGGGATAACCCCAGGTGTTGAGGGGCTTCCCTCAAATGCCTATGCTCTTTCTCTTTGGTTTGTGTTCCAGTGGGTGGTGTGAGTCAAAAAGTATGTATTGATCGGTATATGTGGGTTTTTGGTAAACCCCGACGTAGAGGCCCCTGTTTTCCCCAATGTGGACATCACAGTCAAAAAAGGCAACTCTCCTCAGACCCATTGTCAGCAGCATTAACTCTGTGACATAAAATATTGCCTAGTATGTGGCCAACATCTTAGCAACTTTGGTTGGCAATACTCCACATCATGTCTAAAACTCAATTGACTTTGTAGCAACAATCAGAGATCTAAAACTGGACAAAAATGTAACTATAGTTTCACTTCTCTGATCACCTGTATTCCAACCTAGGATGCAATAGAGACGGTAAGGCAACATCTACTAGATGATGAGGACATGGAAAAGAGAGCTCTGATCGCTTTTAAGGGAACAGCACCAATTAAGTCATTGGTATAGATGTATGGATGACACGTGGGTGAAAATCAGAAACATCAAGTGCACAAGACAATAATTTGCCTTTTTTGGACTGTGATGTCCACATTGGAGAAAACAGGGGCCTCCATTTTGGGGTTTACCGAAAACCCACACATACCATGAATTGGTTAACGTGGACCCCGACTTAAACAAGTTGAAAAATGTATTCGGGTGTTACCATTTAGTGGTCAATTGTACGGAATATGTACTGTACTGTGCAATCTACTAATACAAGTTTAAATTAATCAAAAAAAACAATCAGTAGCTACTTTTTGACTCACACCCCCACTGGAACACAAACTGGGCGTTATCAGAACCCTACAACACAGAGCTGATAATTGTTATACCAGCCCACAGGCCAAAGAGAAAGAGCATAGGCATTTTAGGCAAACCCTCAACACCTGTGGGTACCCCAGCTGTTTGTTTGTGAAAAGTGTATCCAGTTCCAGAAATAATAAGAACAGAGTAGATAAGGAGGAAAAAAGGTGACAGGTGCAAAAATATTGTCATTCATATGTATCAGGTCTATCTGAGAAAATCAGAATAACTTTTAACCTATACAACATACCAATACACTTCAAACCAGGCAACACCCTGAGACAGAGACTGTGTTGTCCTAAAGACGGACACCCAACAATGAATAATGTATTATTAATATACCTATGAAAGTTCTCATTTATCCAGGTCGTTGTCATCTCAGGGCATTCAATTGTTCGCAACTGGACTGCTTGGAGTCCAAGTCCAAGCAGTCCCGCTGCGAACGATTGAGCGATGTATTATTAAAGAATTTTGTGGAAGAGATTTACAAAGATGATACCGTGTTTGTACCAGACATAAGATTAATTCCCTTCAGTCTTAACACACAGGTGAATGCAGACCGACATGTTAAACCACTAGACGCTACTCTCATATAATGTACTGCAAGCCCATGTACAGATAGCAAAAGTTTTATTGTTTTTATATATTTTCTGTTGGTTGCTGATATCTGTGTTGAGCTCCAGTGTGCATGTAGGGCAAATATGTGGCTGGATGAAAGTTTCCAGGTATGAAAGTCTTTCTCCTTCATTATTACATCCTTTAAATAGGTTTCCTTTGTGATTATTTTGTGCGTAGGTTGTTGTTTCAGTGGGTGACAGCCTGACAAATGATTTTTCGAATTGCTCTTGCATTGTGTTTGCTGTTTTTCTGTCAACATGAACAGGCTTAAAGTTGAAGGGAAACATGACGAATGACACCGTTTACCTTGTTCCTTTTGAAGCTCAGTTAGCGTTCATCATTATTTCACTGCATGCAATTAGGCATGTTTATTGTCCCTGCACTGTAACGTACAAAATATACAATTTATTATATAAAATACAGAGGTACCTTCGTTTTTGTTAATAATCTGTTTCAAAAGGCACAACAATGATTGAATCATATGTACAAGAAGCAATATTTCCATTAAGAAATCATGTAAATCTAGTGAATATGTTCCAGATGCCCAGAATATTGACACAAAACACAATTGGAGAATAACTATAGTTTTACATGCTGAAAAAAAATGAAATGTGTAAATGACGAATGAAATGGATAATCAATCAATTAAACAAAACGTTGTTTATACATCACGTTTCATACACAGGCAAGTTGCAACACTATGGGCCTGATTTACTAAATGTTTGCCTGTATTAAAACACACTTAAACCTGAAAGCACACACAAAGCTGATCTACTAAACGTGTGCAAAGTGAATTTTGTCTGTTAAGTGAGCAGAATAAGGCGTGCAATTCATTTTGCGTTTCTGTCGCCATTAGTATGCAGAATATTTGCTAATCATCAAAATGGCCACAATAATGGGAGAAGAAGATGCAAATATAATTATTTAGCACACTCATCATCATTTTGAGAACACTATTTAGCGATTTATTTTTTCACGTGTTGGAAGGACGTGCAAACTGACAGTTCCACACATGGCTGCAGGATCCGGGTTCGCGCTGCACAGACAGATGATAGACACGGTAATACTATGTCCTACATTTTGGACAGTGAGAAATAGAAAATGTTAGACACGTAGTCTATTCAGCAACATGATTTTATCATTGTATACCTCGTAGGCGACTTATGGGGTTAATTAAAACAAATTCAATTGATACGTTTTGGTGTCATTTAAAAAAAATTTAACGACAATAGATTTTTCACATAGAATATTATTGAAATATTCCTTACACGGACAAAACTTATTTAAGTATGCATTTTTTTTGCGTCTTTAACCGGTGGAAGTGCAGTCTCTCTGCAATGAACGGTGCGGTAAATAAATAAATGGTAAATGGGTTATACTTGTATAGCGCTTTTCTACCTTCAAGGTACTCAAAGCGCTTTGACACTATTTCCACATTCACCCATTCACACACACATTCACACACTGATGGCGGGAGCTGCCATGCAAGGCGCTAACAACGACTAATCAGGAGCAAGTGAAGTGTCTTACTCAAGGAGACAACGGACGTGACGAGGTTGGTAGAAGTTGGGGATTGAACCAGGAACCCTCAGGTTGCTGGCACGGCCACTCTCCCAACCGCGCCACGCCGTCCCTACAAAAACAAAAAAAAAGTTTCATTGTACATTGTTTTTAAAATGCCCAGAATAAGTGGTACATGTTTCCTGCTTGTTTAAAAACATAGTAAAACGCCACAGGTCGGTAAATAGATAGTGTCTCTGTGGTGATACCCTGTATAGTACACACATTTTTTTTCATTTAAATAAGGCAGTCTGCACCACTTTACAATTACACACGCAGTGTTATTAAATCATATGCAACATGCCCACTAATAGTAGTGCTGGGCAATATGGAAAACAATGTTTACCACGATATGGATCATTTTATATCATGATAACGATATACCACGATATAGCTATGGTACGCTTTCAGTTCTATGAAAAATTTAACAACATACATGACCACTTACCTTTTTTCTCACTTTATTTGCAAGTGAAATTAACAAATACATTTGGTATAGCAAACAACAATAGCAACAAAACACATTTTTTAAGTTTTTAAAACACATTTTTCAAGTTTTTTTTTAAGTTTTACAAGTATTCAAGTTTCTCTGAAGTGCAGTCAGAACGCTAGATTATAACTAAAAATAAATAAGTACTTTTGGTATTCGGGATACTGCATGCACAGGTACACCCTTACACTCTATTTAGAGGTATGTTAGAAAAATGACATAAGAAACATGGATAAACACAGCAATATTAACGTTTGCTGCCACACATTCCTTGGGCTATTGTGGCTCCGGTGTGATCCTCTGGGAGATAAGTAGTTTGCAGGCAGCGAGAGCACAGGTTCCAGTCCCGGTCAATGAAGTGGATAGTGAGAGACATGTAGGGCTGGGTCACTCGGCTCGTCTAAAGGTCATTTGTCGAGGCGTAAAAACACGCATCGCGGATCTCTTTTTCCACTTTGGCTCGGGTCTCTTGGTACAAACGAGGCAGCTCGACTCGAGTGAAGTACTTCCGACTTGGCACGACATATCTGGGGTCTAACGTTTTGATGAGGTCTTTGAATGCCTTCTTTTCCACTAAGTACACCGGGACCATACCTTTAACAATGAGGCGTGCGATGGCGTCTGTTATTTGTCGGTAATTGCGGGACGTTATCTCGTAGGGTTTGTTTCGTACCAGAGCGTCTTGAATTTTTGGTTGATTGGGTTTAGCGCTGGTAGCAACGGCGAGGGACACTGGACGCAAAGAGGACACGTAAAGCGGTGTCATGTCGCAAAATCCAAAGAGAAATGTGAGCCTACACGTCAACGCATCCTATTCTTTGTAAAAAAATATTGTTTTCTCTCCCGTTTGCCACCAAATACACTTACTCCATAGATTGCACAGTATTGGCATCACAAGCATACACCTTCACTGGTTTAGATCATATCTCTCCGACCGCACTCAGTTTGTTCAACTCCGTTCATTCAAATCCCCTCCGTCTCCCGTTTCCTCTGGTGTCCCCCAGGGCTCTGTTCTTGATCCCCTGCTTTTTATCATTTACATTCTTCCCCTGGACAATATTTTCCGTAAATTTAAAATACATTTTCACTGTTATGCGGATGACACCCAGCTCTACAGCTCCACCAAACCAACTGCCTCTCTCCCTCCTTCCTCCCTTACAGACTGCCTCAGTGAACTCAAGCAGTGGTTCTCATCCAATTTACTTCAACTCAATAGTAATAAAACCGAAATTTTACTTGTCGGTACAAAAAACATTCTCGCCAAAACCAACAGCTTGTCCATTACTCTCTGCAATTCCTCTGTCTCACCCTCCTCCCAAGTCAAGAGTCTGGGTGTCATCCTCGACAGCACACTCTCCTTTAAAGCCCACATAAACAACATTACCCGGTCTGCTTACTTTCATCTTCGGAAAAATTAATCGTCTTCGCCCATCCTTTACCCCTCATACTGCTGCCATACTAGTCCATAGCCTGGTCACCTCTCGCCTGGACTACTGCAACTCTCTCCTGTTTGGTTTCCCTCACAAGTCACTTCACAAACTTCAGCTTCTCCAGGACTCTGCAGCCCGGATAATCACCAGAACCCCTTCAATCCAGCACATCACCCCTGTTCTGCAGCAACTCCACTGGCTACCCATCAAACATCGCATCCACTTTAAAATAATTCTCCTCACTTTCAAAGCCATCCATAACCTCTATCCATCATATCTCTCTGACCTGATCCATGTCGCCACGCCCTCACGTTCCCTAAAATCCTCTTCATCAATCCATCTCACCGTCCCTTTATTTAAATTGTCCACCATGGGTGCCCGAGCTTTCAGCCGCTCTGCCCCACATCTTTGGAACTCTTTACCACCAGACCTTTGCAACTTAGATTCAATATCCCTCTTCAAATCAAGACTCAAAACACACCTACTCCTGACTGCTTATTCATTGTAATCATATTTTCTTTTCTCTTTGTTGTTGTTTTTTTTATCCAATTTGATTTTATTGTTGTGATTTTGTACGGTGTCCTTGAGTGCCCAGAAAGGCGCCTTATAAATAAAATGTATTATTATTATTAGTAGTAGTATTACTGAATGTGCATTTATTGTTTTTGTTACTATGAATCATCTGATGGCACAATCCCTATGGATAAAATACAGCCTATCGCTTGAAACGATAAAAATAGAAATGGCACGGTAGACATTTTTTTCATCGTGCCCACAATATGTATCGTCATATCGCCCAGCACTAACTTATAGTACACGCTATTTCATAGATTGCACATACTGTTTAGGGCGTGATATTTGGATTTTAGTAAATCAGGCTCTGAGGGCTTTATACCAATTAAAAAAAAAAATAATGCACACACACAGCAACATCTGAGTCTTTTTTTGGGCACTCGGATCCGCAGAATGAGTCGTTTGTTCTGTGCAATGTTTAGCCACACGATAACAAGGACAGTGTACAAAAACCAGGGTAAGATTTTGGTGACATTATTAAAGAACACACAAAATGTGGGGTATAGAAAAACGGAGGTACAGTACTACTGTAGTCGTCCCTTTGTCTCATATCTCACCTTTCACACTTTAATTGCGCTTGCTTGGTAATCCCTAGGGTCTCCCTCTCTGCAAATAGCTGTAATCAACACTGATGCCTTACGAAGACCCCTCTCCATGGCATCCATCAGATTAGATTGTATTGCAAGGCCACAGGGGAACGTTAGAACTGATATTCTTTTTACAAGGACATTGAAAAAAGAGATGTCTAGATTGAGGGTGATTTGCCCGTAATGCTTAATTGAAGCTATTCCTCATCCCGTCTTTTTGTCTCATCAGCGCCTCTCTCCTTTTTCCTGCTCTCTCTTTGTCATTGGCTACATTTCCTCACCTTAATCTGAGTTGTTTTACCAAGGTCAGTGCGACTTTTCTTTGATAACACAATCCAGTTTTTTTTAGCCAAATGTCTGTCACCCTCTTGAGTAGAGATGTATCTCAATTATTTCTGCTGCCAACCTCAAAACATCAGTATCAGGTCTGTCAGGTCTGCCGAGGGAGTCATGGCAAGTCTTTTTGAAGTCTTGTGATTATCCATGAGCTGCAAGGAAGGGCTGTGAATTTCTTCCACACAGCTTTTACCCACAACAGAAGAAAATCCCTTCTATGTTAGCTAATCTGTGGTGGGTTTGATGATAAACATGTCAGCAATACAGACTAATAGGCTTAAATGTAATTTAGAGACCCAGAGAAATGATCATCTTTGATGAATATGAATTTATTGTTGATCAACGATTTCAGTTGATTGGTGTCTGAATTTATCAAAAGCTGCACACAAAGACATGAAGGGAAATTTATGGTATGCAAATGCTGGAAAGAAGAAGAGTAATATACAGAGACAGGAAGGAAGGGAGGTACTAAGATATTGAGAGGGAGTCCTGGCTGCCTTGCCATGTCCTTGTGCAGGATTTATGAGCTCTAAGATCAGGGACAGTTTTAAGAAGAAGTGCTGCATGGGCTAACATGGGAGAAGTGAAAGCGAAAAGATGGATCTTGGGATGCAGTGCAGCGGGTAAAATGTACAGACATATAGATGTGAGCAAGCTTAAGTATGGAAGTTGTAGCAAAACAATTTGCAAATGCATGTTTCATTCTGCGTGTCCGTGATATCATTTGAGAGTCTGTTAAGATTTTAGTGTGTGTGTAAAAAAAAAAAAAAAAAAGGGAATCTGAATGTTGTTTTAAGATTCGTTAGAACAAATTTTACGTGTTGTGAAATCGCATTTGTGAAGAGAAATAAAGTCGCATTAAACCATTTTTTTTTCACCGTGTAGACCACATTAGTTCAGGTCCCGATGAAAAGAAACTAAACTTAAAGTTATCAAACCAAAACTAGACTATCCCAGAGACCTTAGGATTAAAACAAAACAAAAAACACAAAAAAAACAGCTGGTAATTTGTGAAACTGGTTTACTGGTTTACTCTGGGATGCATTTTTAGCAGTTTACGACTACAACGTGTGGTGTCAAAATAATAGCAATAATCACTGCAATAAAATAGATATGTATTGGATCAGGTTATTATGGATAGAAAAATATTTTAAAAATAGAATAGAAACATTGCCTCATCAAATATGATGTTTTTTGTTGTTGTTATTTTTAATTAATTAATTAAATACCTAATGACTGTCACATTTCAAGAAAATAAGTATCAGTCTGGTATTGACTTTTAGTATCGGCCACTATTCAAATCGGAGGCTAACATTAGCCCGGTTAACATAACTGGGTTCTTGGCACCGACTTGTGGTGAGTATAGGCAAACAAAAGGTAAATATATTAAACAGTGGTTCTCAAATGTTTTTTTTTCACCAAGTACCACCTCAGAAAACCCTTGGCTCTCCAAGTACCACCATAATGACCAACATAAAAATACAGTAGCGTAGTAGGCCTAAGTATTTATTAAAAACAAGACAGAGGTTTTTTATGTAACAATCATATTTAATATTTTGACCATTGTAACATTACACACAGTTTGAACAGTAACACGTGTTTGAATATAGGAAAATAAAACACTGTGCTTTAATCAAGTGATTCGTTGGCGTACCACTAGATGGAGCTTGTGTATCACTACCGCGTACCGCAGTTTAATAATCACTGATATAGATATTTTATACACATACAGATTGCTGCACACTCATATCTGCCACTGTGATAGTTTAGCAAACGTCACGTGTAAAATAAAATTAAAAAATAGAGCCTATCGTGGGTTTCTGTTTCACACAGAGTTGAACACGAACACTTTTTTTTTTTAAACGTACACACATTGCAACACAAATGCACATATTGTTTTTAAACACACACTAATCTAAACACAGACGCAGAAATTACACACACACACACACACATTCTTGTGTTTGTTACCTTCTTGAGACTGCCGAATGATGCCTACCTCTTTAGGACCACCCTTTCTAGATATATAAAGATTTGTATTATAAACATTAATAATATATACATACTATGCAAATATAAAAAACCTTGTTGTGAAAAATAAATTGGAATTTCACAAGAAAAAGGTCAAAGGTTCTTAAGAAAAACTTAGAATTTTGGCAGTATTATAACAAAAGTCGTAATTTTGCTCAACGCAAGTCAAAATTTCACAAGAAAAACTGACCATTTCTGCAATATCATGATACAAGTTTGAATTCTACTCAATAACAGTCACAATTTGACCAGAAAAGCTTAACATTTTGGCAATTTTATGAAAGGAGTCGTAATTTTACTCGACAAAAGTCACAATTTTATAAGAAAACTTTAAAATGTTGGCAATATTATAATAATGATCAGAATTTTACTTGGCAAAATTATGACTCTAGTCATAATTTTAATCAAAGAATGTCACTATTTTACAAGAACAACAAAAAAATTGGCTATATTGAGATACAAGTCAGAATTTTATATGACAATTGTCACCATTTTTAAATAAAAAGTAATAGTTTTACATAAAAAAGTAATAATTTTTACATGAAAAAATTGAAATATTACAGAAACAGAAAGAATATGAGAAATTGTTACCAATTTTATAAGAAAAAAGTCAACACATTGTGAGAAAAAGACTGCTTTTAGTTGATTTTTTTTTTTTTTTTTTTTTGGAATTGGTTTTTAATCATTAATATTTACTTCAAATGATTACAGTATGTCTCTATATACATATTTATTTTATATTTTTTAATTAATTTTGGCCAAAGGGGCCGCATTTAAATTTCTTACACACACTTATTACATATGTTGGCCAGAGGGGGAGCACTTCAAATTTTTACACACACTTGTTATTTCAAATGTTGACCAGAGGGGGAGCACTTTTAAAACCGACACACAGTTAATTTGAAAAATCCCTCCTTTTTTGGGACCACCCTAATTTTGATAGATTTCACCAAGTGATACATTATTTATTAGATGCAATGGTTTTCTGTATTGGGACCATGATCTTTTCCTTGTTGATGTCTCAAGAAGGGTATAAATACAAGAACACACACACAGACACACAGATTAAGATACGCATTTGCAAATTGTTTTTCTACAAAATACTACCATATTCAAGCTGTGCACTGGTTTGAGATGTCTCTCTTACATAATGCCAAGTGACAGGTGAAGAAATGGCAGAGCCAACAGAAATGGAAAAAAAGGTGTCGAAAATGTCCCCAAAGAGGAAAGCAGGATAGAGATATCATTGAAAGGTCAAAGGTTGCTGATTTGATACACTTGTGAGAGATAGAAAAACAAAAAAAAATGCGTATGGAAGTAGATTGGGTATTTGGGGGGTTGAGGCTATTTAAGAGCAGGACGGGTGTTGCTGGTGGATGATGTGTGGGTGATGTAATCTGTCTATGTCAGAGTGAAGATGAAGAGACCAGCAGGGAGAGCTCTGCAGTTCACCTCCTGGCCTATGGAGGAAACACACTGACCCTGACACCCCCGCCCACCTCTCCTCTCTACCTGCACAATTTACGAACCAAAGGGTCGGTCCAGGGTTGCGGGCTTGAGGACACGTTTGACAGTGTTGAGGGCGGCGCGAGAGTGTGCACGCTCATGTTGAATGTTATGTTTAGATGGCTTTTGTATTGTACGTCAAGGAGGATGAGCCCTCACTGCTGCCGAGGGAAAAGAACGAATCATTTCTATACACCGCTCTTTGGGAAAATGAGTGCTGCATTATCACCAAGGACAAGGTTTGAGAAGGAAAGAATAGACTTGTGACAATAGTCTAAACGACTGAATGAAGAAGTAGCTTCAGCTTTTCTGCACACACAATTATATTCAGTTCAATTCAAAAACATGTATTTGTCCCCATGGGGCAATTAAAAGGCACACAGAGCAGTAGATGAGTAAATGACGACAGTGCGCTATACTAAAGATTTTACAAAAGATAAAGTGTCAACGAAAGAATAGAGTGTCAAGATGCAAGTACAAAGTAAAAATTCAAAATTACAAAATTACAAAGTTAAGTACAAAAAAAAAAGAACAGAACTTTCCTCCAGAAGGTCATATCTTTGTCCACGTGATGTCAGATGAAACAAAAATTGAGCTGTTTGGCCACAATACCCAGCAATATGTTTGGAGGAGAAAAGGTGAGGCCTTTAATCCCAGGAACACCATACCTTCCGTCAAGCATGGTGGTGATAGTATTAATCTCTGGGCCTGTTTTGCTGCCAATGGAACTGGTGCTTTACAGAGAGTAAATTGGACAATGAAAAAGGAGGATTACCTCCAAATTCTTCAGGACAAGCTAAAATCATCAGCCCGGACGTTGGTTCTTGGGCGCAGTTGGGTGTTCCAAAAGGACAATGACCCCAAACACATCAAAAGTGGTAAAGGAATGGCTAAATCAGGCTAGAATTAAAGTTTTAGAATGGCCTTCCCAAAGTATTGACTTAAACGTGTGGATAATGCTGAAGAAACAAGTCCATGTTAGAAAACCAACACATTTAGCTGAAACTGCACCAATTTTGTCAAGAGGAGTGGTCAAAAATTCAACCAGAAGCTTGCCAGAAGCTTGTGGGTGGCTACCAAAAGCGCCTTATTGCAGCGAAACATGCCAAGGGACATGTAACCAAATATTAACATTGCTGTATGTATACTTTTGACCCAGCAGATTTGTTCACATTTTCAGTAGACCCATAATAAATTCATAAAAGAACCAAACTTCATGAATGTTTTTTGTGACCAACAAGTATGTGCTCCAATCACTCTATCACAAAAAAATAAGAGTTGTACAAATTATTGGAAACTCAAGACAGCCATGACATTATGTTTTTTACAAGTGTATGTAAACTTTTGACAACGGCTGTATATACATAAGACTACTAATGTATGTACAAGTAGGCAGATACCAAATAATAAAGTGATGGTGGTGCATGGCACATCAGAATAGAACAACAGACTAAAAATATGTCGGGCAGACCATTTGGAAACTTCTCTATATTTTCATGGATTAATGTCCGCTGTGTGGCTGTTGTTTTGGCGCAAAATCTGAAAGCTGTTTTAGAGTGGTGCAGACATCTCTGCTACACAGCAGGGCATGTTGTTAATGGGTTTTCTTTTTTCCGATTCCGTGGGTGTTCCATTGTCCTCCGCACTCACTTTCTCAGTGGTGCTTGGAGTGCAGCATTGTTTTGATCCCTGGATGTGTGCTGTGGAAAAACATTACTTCAACCGGCGACGTAAATACTCATAACTCAAATTATGCTCGCAACTTAAAGCATATCAAAAAGCCGAGAGGAAAAAAAAAGGGATAAATAATAGTAATTTGCTTGTTATTGAGTATTTGGTCCCTTACCAAGCAGCCACAATTCTGTCCCCCGCGTGCCAGCAACGTGACCATGAAGCACATCAATTAGTTATTTTCCTTTAGGAAAGTACTCTTTAGCTCGTTATATGGAGGAAAGGCACTTGTCACACAAACAGTCTCTTCCATTTAAACCTCTCCACCACCATAAGCGCTGTCAAAGGACCTCCGGGATATGATTTGAGACCCGCACTAAACTGAAATTCATTCAAAGATCATCACAAGAAAGCAACCACTATTGATGTAATTATTTAAAAAAGGATGATATGTAAGATGTCAGTCAGTCATCCTCTCTCTGGAGCTTCATGCAAGATTTTATCTCATGGGGTAGAGATGACTCTAAGAGAGTTGGGGGACCAGCTCAGATTTACAAGAAATGAGCTGGTTAATGATTTCAAGAGAGTTGGGACCACAGTCACTAACAAGACCATTTGTAGCTAGGGTTGGGTAGCAAATTCGGTACCTTGCTGAATTATGACGGTTCTGCCAGGTACCGATTCATGTAAAGTCAAATGGTGTGACAATTCGATACCTTTGTTTCATGGGACTTCCTGTCCGGATCAAGCACTTGGCCATGAAACAAGCAGTCAAGCACTCAGAACAGAGATCAGCGCGACTGCCTCTAGGTAATGTTACAATTTTCCGTGTTAACAAATCAAGAAAAAGGCCCTCAAAAGTACAGTAAGGTTCAACTTTTCAAAATGCACTAGCTTGATGCTAATTTACATTGGATTAGTGATAGATAGTGATAGACAGTGATAGTGATAGACTGATCTGGCATGCCGAAGAGGTCCCTGCTGACTGGAGACGGGGGGTTATAGTGACGCTGCCAAAGAAGGGAAACCTCGCAGATTGCAACAACTGGCGGGGCATCACACTGCTGTCGATCCCAGGCAAGGTTTTCTGTAGTGTGCTGCTCCAACGCCTAAAAGACGAGGTAGATAACATCTTAAGGGAAGAGCAAGCCGGCTTCCGAAAGGGAAGATCCTGCTCGGAACAGATCTTCACTCTTCGCAACATCTTAGAACAGTGCCAAGAACTCCAGACACCCCTCATCATCAATTACATCGATTTCAAGAAAGCCTTCGACAGCATCCACCGGGAATCACTGTGGCAGATCCTCCAGCTATACGGTATACCATCAAAGTACGTCAACATCTTCAGAGCCCTGTACCACAACTCCACCTGTCGAGTGAAAACCACCAACAGCACAACCGACAACTTTGACATTGTGACCGGGGTAAGACAGGGTTGCATCTTGTCTCCCTTACTGTTCATCATTGTCATAGACTTTGTCATGAGGAAGTCTGTCGTCAGAGCAAACCTCGGCATTAAGTGGGGAGGGGGCAGACTGGCAGATCTGGACTTTGCGGACGACTTGGCTCTGCTTAGCCATTCCGACGCTGCGCTCCAAAAATTGACCAACAATCTGCATGAGCAAGGAGAAAAAGTCTGCCTACGTATAAGCCAAGAGAAGACCAAGGCCATGACCGTCGCACAAGACCAAAACGTTCCACTGCTCACCGTTGGCGAACAAGGTATAGAGTACGTTGAGAACTTCACGTATCTTGGAAGCAACATCTCAAACACTGGAGACACAGAAAAGGAAGTTCAGACCAGAATCGGAAAAGCTGCAGGAGTCTTCCAACGCCTCCGGAACATCTGGTCATCAAAATCTATCAGTATGTCCACAAAGCTGCGCCTCTATATGTCAGTGGTCATCCCTACAGTGACCTATGCCTGTGAGACGTGGATGAAGACATCAAGCATTACTAACAAGCTGGATGTCTTCCACCGACGGTGCCTCAGATACATCTTGAGGATCTCATGGAGAGACCACATCACCAATGAAGAGGTGATGAGAAGGGCAGGGGTAGCACCATTGTCTGACATAGTCTCTGACATGAGAAGGAGAATGGCTGGACACGTACTCCGACTGCCAAGAGAGAGACCGGCAAGTGTGGCAATGGACTGGGTGCCAGAAGGGGGAAAGAGGAAGAGAGGACGGCCAAAGAAGACGTGGAGACAAACAACTAAGGAAGACCTGAGAGAGATGGGAGTCAGCTGGCATGGAGCAAGAAGGGTCGCCAGTGACCGGAACAAATGGAGAGGACTCATCGCCTAATGTTCCAACAGGAATGGGAGGAACTAAGTAAGTAAGTGATAGACATGCTACTGATTTGCATTAGTGATTTTACATGGCGATGTCAACACCTCCAAACTGCTACTGTATTTTCTGGGCGAAGAGCGCAATGGTATTTCAAGCCGCACCCACCAAAAGTTGGGAGAAATAAATATGTTTACATGTATTAACTGCCCCGGACTATAAGCCGCAGATATATACTTGAACATACGATCATGTTAATTTTTTATTACCTTATTGTTTTCCAAATGGTGCCTGTCACATGGCAGTAAAACGGCTGATCAAACAAAACAATTGTCATCATCATGAACCCACCAGCTGCGGAAGTTCGCTCTCTAATCAGGTAAATAGACTCTATAACTCGACGATGACATTTTGGTGAATTTACAAAACTGAAACAGTACAAAAATAATTTTATTGTAATTGAAAAAAACTAACAGACACTTGTGAACGTGTTAGCATATTCGCTAATGCCAATGACGCTAGCTTGATTACATTACAATCGCACGTACAAATATGCATGGAAACACTCCTTACACATGGTGACGGTTCAGAAAGTATGAAGTGTTTTAGTTGTATTGATAAACTCACAAATGTTGCTTGGAGTGACGAATGACGAATTAGGTTTGGTTGATATCAGCACTTCAGACATCAACAATTGCATCATCTGAGAAATGGACATTGAAACAGTGTAGGTCTGACTTCGTAGGATATGTACAGCGAGCAGTGATCCCATGCTAAGAGAGCACAGCTAGTAGGTTCAATGTGCACAACTGAATAACTTAGTTTCTTAAACAGTAATGTGTTTATAGAAGATTATATTGGTGTATGTTATTTTCATACTTGCCAACCTTGAGATCTCCGATTTCGGGAGGTGGGGGGTGGGGAGGGGGCCTGGTTGGGGGCGGGGCCTGGTTGGGGGCGTGGCTAAGAGGGGAGGAGTATATTTACAGCTAGGATTCACCAAGTCAAGTATTTCATATATATATATATATATATATATATATATATATAAGAAATACTAAGTCAAGTATTTCATATATATATATATATATATATATATATATATATATATATATATATATATATATATATATATATAAATAAAAGAAATACTTGAATTTCAGTGTTCATTTATTTACACATATACACACACATAACACTCATCTACTCATTGTTGAGTTAAGGGTTGAATTGTCAATTTTTGTTCTATTTGTCACTATTTTTCTAACCATGCTGAACCTCTCTGATGATGCATTGCTGTGTGGCACGCAAAAAGTGCTTTCATCAAATGCACAAGATGGCAGTATTGTCCTGTTTAAGAGTGTCACAACATTGCTGTTTACGGCAGACGAACTGCTTTACAGTAGACAAAAACGTGACTGCTGTTGTTGTGTGTTGTTACCGCGCTGGGAGGACGTTAATGAAACTGCCTAACAATAAACCCACATAAGAAACCAAGAACTAGCCCTCGATCATTCTACAATTAAAACGTCATTGGGCAGGTACGCTGTTTATATTGTGTGCCTGAATTTCGGGAGATTTTCGGGAGAAATTTTGTCCCGGGAGGTTTTCGGGAGAGGCGCTGAATTTCGGGAGTCTCCCGGAAAATCCGTGAGGGTTGGCAAGTATGGTTATTTTCAACGAGGAAAGAGGTACCTCTCTTGTTTTTATGTTAGCATTTAAGCTACCGAGCTGGCACCAATACGTTCATTATGGCCCGTGAGTTTATAAAAGCGCAGTTATCGGTTTTTAGATCATTTTAATTTGAAAGGGTAATGCTAACTCTCAGGGGTGCTGTCGCCGTCATCATTGATATCGTTTATCGTTACATCCCTACAATATAGTCTTGTTTCTCTGTGAAAAATCCAGACATAGTGTCTTCGTAGTTGTAGTAATGATTGGATTCCCGTCGTGATTTACTTCCGCCCCTCTCCTGCATGCTACACTGATTGGATAGATTCCTAACTTGTCCCCCCTACCTAAAGACGAAAATAAATATGATGGTATTTCGTCTCTGTAAATTATTTTCGTCCCGTTTTTATTCGTCGACTAAATCGTCAATTAGTTTTGTCATTGTTTTCGTCAAGGTGCATTTGTTTCAACTTGTTATCATCCTATTTTAGTCAGGGGAAAATAGGTTGTTGACGATAACTAAGACGGACATTTCTAGTCAACAAAATTAACACAGCTGCACACTTTTTTATCGCACATCTGCCGGTGTTTCTAGTATGGACGGGAAAGATTCATACTTAACATACATCCATCCATTTTCTACCGCTTGTCCCTCACGGGGTTGCGGGGTGGGCTGGAGCCTATCTCAGCTGCACATGGGCGGAAGGCGGTGTACACCCTTGACAAGTCGCCACCTCATAACAGGGCCAACACAGATAGACAGACAACATTCACACTCACATTCACACACTCGGGCCAAATTAATTAGACAGTTACGGGGAGAACATGCAAACTCCAGATCCCGAACCCAAGGTTGAACCCAGGACCTTCGGATTGTGAGGCACACGTACTAACCCCTGTGTCACCGTGCTTAGCATGATACATTATTTTTGTATATCTCATAATTTTTTGCACCTTTAATTCTGTGATTGATTTGGTTTAAAGAGTCATATATACATATGCAATGTCTTTGCAAAGTCTTTTGAGGCATTATTGTGATGAGTAGCTATGCACAAACGCTCACCATAACTTAATGCTTCACCATAAACCAAATGTATTTTTAAATAGTTCAGCAGAGGGCGGCGTGCATTGGAGATGTGAGCGAGGAGCTCTGAAATATGGCTGATTGTCGCTGATGTTGAGTGAAAGCAATCACAGCGAAAGCGGCAGAATCAGAGGTGAGGGTTGAGTCGTGGAATATTGCTGAGTAGTTGAGTCAAAGGGCCCATTTTCTGTATGAAGATGAGGCGGGGATGAAGGTCGCTCCTCATCCATAACGGATGATTCATTGTCTGCCCTGACCTTTAATACCTCGACTTGCCGCTCCCTCACTTCCTGCTGCAGAGCCTCGCTGCAAGGAGAGTTCAAGTGTACGCAGCTCATAGCCGACACACGCACACATTGTGTTTTCATAAGTGATGTGCAAATATACAAGCAGAGGGAAATGCACAGGTGTGTGCAGGCTTCAGGGGTGAACATTTCTAATGTACATTTGCAAGCGTCAAATGTCAAAAGTTCACAGCAGCACCCTGCTCGCATCTAATGTGACAAATAAGCTCTTCCTGCAGTCGTATTGTTCTAATCCCTTTAGTGGTCTCCGGGATGGAAATATAATTGCATTTCTGCTGTGCAGTGCCTTTGATAAGACAGCCGCTAGCTGAGCTGAATGTCTAACTGAATTGAATGCCGCTCCAAAGTCCTGTCCTCTCTTCACTTTCTCCTCTCGCCTCACTCACTCCTCTCCATCGCTCGCCTTTTTCTTTCGTTTTTTGGTTTTTACTGTCTTATCCCCGCTCGATGCGTCTGTCGTCTCCAAAGCTCATTTCCCATCTCTTTCTCACCCACCCAGGTATTGCAGTGGATAAAAGAGGTGTCGTCTACTTTGTTGATGGCACCACCATTCAGAAGATTAACGAAAGAGGTTTGCTTTCCACTGTGATTGGCTCCAACGGACTGATGTCAACGCAACCCCTAAGCTGCGATGCACGCATGGATATCAGCCAGGTAAGCGGCTAATGGCGAAAGATGTGCAAAGGAGTCTTAAAACCACATTGAAAAGAAACTATAAGAATAAAGTGATTCTATAGCAAGAAAAAGTTTTTTGGAGATTATTTTGGTGAAAAATCTTAGGAGAATTACAGGAGAATTTAGAGCCTCATCTACCCCCTTCTGCCAAAAGGTTGCAAAAGTCTAATATCAGGTGACTCTCAACCCTTTTATGCATAAATTATGATCAATTACTTCAGAATTGTTTTCAGTGTTGTTCTACGCATGAAGAAACATTGCTAAATATATTTAAAAACAGGCATTTTTCAATATTTTTTTTAAAAAGGCCACACAGTTGGACAACACGCGTATAGGAAAACAAGATTAAAATATGATTTTGTGAACATAATATTGTTGATATTTAACAGTGTTCACACATTTGAACATATTCAAATACTGTTACAGGCATTTTAAAACTATTGAGCCTATTAACTTACTCAGTGGCATAGTGGTTAGAGTGTCCGCCCTGAGATCGGTAGGTTGTGAGTTCAAACCAAAGACTATACAAATGGGACCCATTACCTCCCTGCTTGGCACTCAGCATCAAGGGTTGGAATTGTGGGTTAAATCACCAAAAATGATTCCCGGGCGCAGTCACCGCTGCTGCTCACTGCTCACCTCACCTCCCAGAGGGTGATCAAGGGTGATGGGTCAAATGCAGAGAATAATTTTGCCACACCTAGTGTGTGTGACAATCATTGGTACTTTAACTTTAACTTTAACTTCAAAATTAACTACCTTGAAACATGATAATATCCAAATAAAAATAGTACTACATTCTAATAAAAAATGTAATTTACAATATTTTAACATACATTAATTGATTTGCATGAAATATGTTCATAAACTACAAAGTAGCAGCAATACTATAAATTCCTGTAAACATAACCAGCAATGCATGATGTCCAATTTAATGGACATAAAGCGGTAGAAAATGGATGGATGGATGGATGGATGATTATTCACAATTTCCTCAATTTTACAATTATATTACTCCTTATTGTTGTCTGATGTCCCCATTTTCTTGTTTTACCTGCAAGGGTCTCCTGGTATAAAAGAGATGGACTGATATTCCTCATGTATTAAGAAAATTGTGTGAATTTCCAACTAAAAAATGTCATACATTCAAATTCAGAAAACAGAATAGTCAAGAAAAAAAATCAGAGGTATTAAAGTCTATGCATGGACTAATCCAAGCACATTTCTTTGTTCCAATCACTGCTTCCTTGGCCCAGGTCAATCCCCCTTATAAACACGCAAATCATATTTAAATTAGCCATGTGCCGGAGATATGCACCTCTGACCAATCACAATACAGTAGGAATCGGTAGTAGGTAGGGCTGTGAAGTCTTTGGGCACCACACTTTTGGATTTGATTCGATTATTGGGGGTAATGATTTGATTTAGAATCGATTCTTGTTTCTTTATTCAAAATCAATACTTTTTGAATAACATTGGGTGCTTGTTCTATGATTTACTACATTCCTCCATAAAATAGATAAACGTCTCTAATAAATTGCTATATCACTTTAAAGAAAACTGGTTTTGTTTTATAAAATGCTATCCAAACATTTAATAAAGTCAAATACAAATAAGGCAAGAGAAGTACAGATTTTAAATTTTTTTTAATCGATTAAGAATCATTACATATAAGAATTGTTTTCGTACACTCCAAGTAGGAGGTGCTTCGAACGAAAGAGGAGTAAGTGTCAATGCTGTGGAGTCAGGGAACCTCACACAGAAACAAATGATAAATAAGTGGTACTTCATCAGGAAGAAGGTGAAGAAGAAGATGGATGTGGAGAGGTGACTGGAGATAAAGTAGTGCTCATCTAGTTTGAAAAGATAGCCGCTGTAATGATGTAAAACTTTAGAAGAGGTGGGTCCCTCTGATTACCCCCAATTTAAATATATTTTTTTGTTTAACTGACAACAAAATGTGTTCATACAGTAGCCTGCTCACAGACAGATTAGAGTTTCATGTGAAAATTATGTAATATTTGGTTTGCAATCTTTTATATTTCAACCAGCCAGCATATCAAAAATGATACACAAGACTTGGACTGTTGTTTGAATACTCAATGTATTATTACAACACAAGAGAGCTACTTGAGGTACCAGCCGTACGTGACACAAAGTTAAACCTGTCCTCCACCTTCTCTGGTGCCATTTGTGCCGCAACCACTGGCTGCTGCAACTGTCCGCCCGACTGGCCAAGCTGGTGCTGGAGTCACAGGAACACATTGTGACAGCAATAGGTGGCAAAATGATCGCCTCGATAAATTAATTAGACTTAGACTTAGACTTCCTTTTATTGTCGTTCAAATTTGGACTTTACAGTACAGATAAGAACGACATTTTGTTTGCACTTTTTCATATGTATCCACGTTTATGGATGTATGTTATATTGTCTTTATATTCCAGCGAGTTAATCCGTTTTTGGGGGGAATTGAGGGGATTATTATGATGCGTTCAAGAGTCTTATGGCCTGAGGGAAGAAGCTGTTCTGCTACGGAGGCCGCGGAACCTCTTTCTAAAGTCCAGCAGTGAAAACAGTTCTTGGTGGGCGTGGGAGGAGTCTCTGCAGATTTTCTGAGACCTGGTCAGGCAGAGGCTTTTTGCGATTTCTAGGATAGAAGGAAGAGGAGTCCTTATGATATTTTCCGCCGTCCTCACCACTCTCTGCAGAGACTTCCAGTCTGAGGCACTGCAGGCTCCAGTCCAGACAGAGATGCGTGCCTCTAGAATGTGGTGAGAATGGGGGGAGGGGTCTTCACAAATGTTAATATGAATATGAAGCATTAAATGCAATAGTGGAAAAGTGAATTTTGTGTCTTTGCCTTGAACTTTTTACATTGTTGAAATCACCTTTGTGTGTCGCCAAAGTATCCTCAGCCAGTAAAAATGTGCATACGTAACACATTAAGTTGGCGTGAGGCACCACACATTTCCACATCGAATTCACTTTAGATACATGTCCTGTTTGCCGTGAAAAAGGGCGCGCGCCAGGTTTTTGTGCGTATGCAAGCTTAAACATGAGGCCCCTGCCCTGCACTTCTGCTCGACCATTTTGTACTTGTAAAGGTTTTTGCACTCACAACAGCTGACCAGTGGGTCGCAGTGTATGGCAAGACACAATGTAGGTTTGCAAAGTTGGCATTAAATACTTGTGTAAATAGGAAAAGTGGAACATAGATTAAGAACTTAATTGAACTTGGTTCATAAATTGGAAAGTTAGTATAGTGAAACACATTTCTCCATAAGAAACAATGTAAACATGAATAATGAGTTCAAGCCTTGACATAAGTCCATATTTTAGTAGAAGTTTGCACACTTTGAACACAATATAAAGTGCTGTACAGTACTATATATCAAGCAAACAAAGGGGTGATGAATCAATGTTCTATTTAATAGCAAAGCCAAAACAACAACAAACAGCTTAACTGTCCTAATTTGCAGCTGCCCTGCCTACACGCACACTCATTGTCACTAGCCCTATGGTGCACTTATAGTTTAAAATCTCAAAACTCTTTAGCTTTAACAAAAAGATTGCTACAATGATTCGAAACAAATAAATGAATCCACTTTATCTTGTCGTTAATTTTCTTGTAGAGTCTGGTGGGAAAAGGGGCGGGGAGGAAGATCAGTGTTGACATCGCATCCACTTATATTGAGCCAGCAAAACTAGAAAAATGTTGTAATAAAGTTTAAAGAAAAAAACATTTAAAACACACAAAAAGTATCAATGAGCAGATTAGCAAACAGCTGCCCTACTGAGCTGGAAGATTAGTCCGCCCACAATGGATGTGCTGCCTGGCACAAAATGGTATGGAGACAAGGTTCGTACACCAAAGCATATTTGTATCCGATCTGTGGTTCGTAAATCGAAAAGTTCGTAGAATGAGAGGTTTGTAAAACGAGTTTCCACTGTACAGCTTTTAAATAGCTGTGCACTGTCTCGACTACTATAGATGAAAAGGTTAAAAATATAATGTCACAATATGTAATTTCACCATGACTGAATGTTTTGACAAATCAATGCCATCATACATTAAAGGCCTACTGAAATGTGATTTTCTTATTCAAACGGGGATAGCAGGTCCATTCTATGTGTCATACTTGATCATTTCGCGATATTGCCATATTTTTGCTGAAAGGATTTAGTAGAGAACATCGACGATAAAGTTTGCAACTTTTGGTCGCTGATAAAAAAGCCTTGCCTGTACCGGAAGTAGCAGACGATATGCGCGTGACGTCACAGGTTGTGTAGCTCCTCACATCCGCACATTGTTTACAATCATGGCCACCAGCAGCGAGAGCGATTCAGACCGAGAAAGCAACGATTTCCCTGTGGATGAGCAAAGTGAGAGTGAAGGACTAGAGGGCAGAGGGAGCGATTCAGATAGGGAAGATGCTGTGAGAGGCGGGTGGGACCTGATATTCAGCTGGGAATGACTAAAACAGTAAATAAACACAAGACTCTATTAGCCACAACACAACCAGGCTTATATTTAATATGCCACAAATTAATACCACATAACAAACACCTCCGCCCTCCCGTCCATATAACCCGCCAATACAACTCAAACACCTGCACAACACACTCAATCCCACAGCCCAAAGTACCGTTCACCTCCCCAAAGTTCATACAGCACATATATTTACCCAAAGTCCCCAAAGTTATGTGCGTGACATGCACATAGCGGCACGCACGTACGGGCAAGCGATCAAATGTTTGGAAGCTGCAGCTGCATGCGTACTCACGGTACCGCGTCTGTGTATCCAACTCAGAGTCCTCCTGGTAAGAGTCTCTGTTGTCCCAGTTCTCCACAGGCCAATGGTAAAGCTTGACTGTCATCTTCCGGGAATGTAAACAATGAAACACCGGCTGTGTTATCTGGCACAACAGTCAGGGGGTGCATTCTATGGCGGGTGTGTGTTATCCGGCACAACACCTGCCTCAATACACCGCTTCCCACCTACAGGTTTCTTCTTTGCTGTCTCCATTGTTCATTGAACAAATTGCAAAAGATTCACCAACACAGATGTCCAGAATACTGTGGAATTTTGCGATGAAAACAGACGATTTAATAGCTGGCCACCATGCTGTCCCAAAATGTCCTCTACAATCCGTGACGTCACGCGCAGGCGTCATCATACCAAGACGTTTTCAGCAGGATATTTTGCACAAAATTTAAAATTGCACTTTAGTAAGCTAACCCGGCCGGATTGGCATATATTGCAATGTTAAGATTTCATCATTGATATATAAACTATCAGACTGCGTGGTCGGTAGTAGTGGGTTTCAGTAGGCCTTTAACATCATCACCAGTATGACCCTTCGAGTATGATTTTGTTAATGTATAGTATCCTGACACAAACTGAAATCGCCTCTTCTGTTGGGTTAAGTTAGAAGTGTTTCTCATTTTCTTTTTGAAACTATAACTTCTCAAAAGGCTATGTTTTTTTTTTTAATCTCCAATGTTACATTTATTATCCTTTCCATGAGGCCCTGACGTTGAGCTTCCACATAACCGCAGTCATCTCTACACGTGCTGTTTGAATGTGAACAAACGTTAGGTCGCTCTTTATAGTTTGTGTCAAACAATTAAAGGGTTCAAATCAGCAAGACAACAGCTATTTGCCTTTCATTTCTTGCAGTCAGTGACTGTGGTGCCAATTTAAATGCTCAAAGAAACTCTGTGACTTCATTAAGGTGTGTGTGTGTGTGTGTGTGTGTGTGTGTGTGTGTGTGTGTGTGTGCGTGTGACTGTGTCTGAGTGTGACAGTGAAGACCAAAGGCAACTAATTTGATCAGCCAGCCTTCAGATCACTCTGCTGACTTATATCAGGCCTATTACAGCAGCAGATGAATTATAGATGAAGTGCAGCCTCGCGATCTTTAACAAACAGACACGCACACATTGAGATGCAACTGGCTTAGTGCATGACTCTGAGTGAGATGGTGTTCAGGCCAGGTGAATCTCCAGAGATAACATTGCATGTCTTTGAAGAGGCTGGCACAATCCTCGTGTTAGTCATCATCCTCTGCAGCACATCTGACCGTCATCATCGTCCATCTGTGTTTGCTCTGTAAACTGCACTGACCTCAGACTGGAGCCAATATTGATCAAAACCTCTGTAGTTACATAGCTCAACAAACAAAGCCTGGCTAATTTATGCAATATAAAAACAGAATGCTGGCATTAGTTTTAGTGCAAAGACACACTGAAGTCTGAAGGAAAACACTGGGCAGGTGGTCCTCGGGTAACAAACGAATCCCGGTACGATAAGTTAAGTTTTAGTGTAAGTAGGAACTGATACCTAAATTATAGGTATGGGATTCTTGCAGCAACTCACGATCCGATTTGATTGTGATTTCTAGGGTGAGGGCTCAATTCAAAATTATTCTTATAAAACCTTTTCAAAACAGTTTACAGGTTACAAAAGCTACTCTCGGCTGCTGACGTCTGATGTACAAACGCAGCAAGTACCGTATTTTTCGGATTATAAGTCACAGTTTTTTTCATAGTTTGGCCGGGGGTGCGACTTATACTCAGGAGCGACTTATGTGTGAAATTATTAACACATTACCGTAAAATATCAAATAATATTATTTATCTCATTTGCGTAAGAGACAAAGCAAATGTCAGCAATCGTCATACACACAACCAATAAGAATTTGGCGGGGGGTGGGTCATGGCAGAAGTGCATTGTGGGTCATGGGATGCTTCATGCTAGTATGTCCGTAGCTATTAAAATGGATTATTTCAACATTGGCAGTAACTTATAAAAACTGAGAAGGGCTGAACAAAAATGGCACCGAAAAGGAAATCATATACTGACATAGTGAAATATGCAGCAGAAATTGAGCAGCAGAAAGAAAGGAAGCAGCGCATACCAGGAGCGACAACGAGAAAGAAGATTTCATGGGATTTAGCGATCAGGAGTGACAGATTGTTTGGTAAACGTATAGCATGTTCTATATGTTATAGTTATTTGAATGACTCTTACCAAAATATGTTGCGTTAACATACCAGGCACGTTCTCAGTTGGTTATTTGTGCGTCATATAACATACACTTATTCAGCCTCCACACTATTCTTTATTTATTTTAAATTGCCTATCAAATGTCTATTCTTGGTGTTGGATTTTATCAAATAAATTTCCCCAAAAAATACGACTTATGTCGAGTGCGACGTATATTTGTTGTTTTCCTTCTTTATTATGCATTTTCGGCCGGTGCGACGTATACTCTAGAGCGATTTATAATCCGAAAAATACGGTAATTGTCAATATGGCCTAAAAAAACTATTTTTAAAAATGTATTCTTAAAGAAAAAAACAATTGCTTGATTCTTAAAATTCATGAATCGATTTTAAATCGGAATGTGTAAAAAATTGCGTTTCAGATGTAAAGTGCAGACCTCCGCCAGGCCTCATCTGGATCTGTATTATCTATATTATATGTATAACATCCATCCATACATCCATTTTCTACTGCTTGTCCCTTTTGGGGTTGCGGGTGGTGCTGGAGCCTATCTCAGCTGCATTCGGGCAGAAGGCAGGGCACACCCTGGACAAGTCGCCACCTATCGTCAGGTGCATGTCTTTGGAGGTGGGAGGTAGCCGGAGTGCCCGGAGGGAACCCACGCAGTCACGGGGAGAACATGCAAACTCAACACAGAAAGATCCCGAGCCCGGGATTGAACTCAGGACTTTCGTATTGTGAGGCACATGCACTAACATATGTATAATATGTACACGCACAATAACTCTATTAATTTTGTAGTAGAAGACCGATCAAATTAACCATATTTATCCCTGATGATGATGAATTTCAATTTGACCTCTTTCAATTCAAATTCGGATTCTCCTTCCTGTTTTTAACCTTGATTCAAACTCATTTTAAGTTCATAGAATTGGATTGGATGTGGTAGACATTTTGGTTAAATTCTGAATGTTGCACAAGCTTGCAAAAAAAATCAATTCTTGAATCGTTCCGACTATGAAGCAACAGAGCTTACTAGCCTGTGTACTGCCCAGTTAATTTCAGTATTATTTTGTGTATTTATACCAGCCAGACACTATATCAGAGATCCTTCCTGACAAAGATAAACAGCTGCAATAGCCTTTTGATCACTCCGGTTGAACTGTTAAAAAAGTGAAAGGTGAGGGACAAGTTGAGAATAAGGCAATATCAAATCCTGTCAATAAAATATAACAAACTCATGAAAAAGAAACCTGACTCACTTTTCCATTCAAGAGTGCTTTTATTTTAACCCAAATGGCAAAAAGACTGAAGAAGTTCCTCAACAAAAGGGAAAAAGTTGGGGAATTACATATTTTATTCTGTCTGTCTCCCTGGTAGACTACAGCATGGGTTCACGGTCAAAGACATAAAACAGATTAGACAGATAGGACACAAAGATGTTTCCATTGTAAATCAAACAGTAGACATCTCTATGCTCCTTTTTAACTGCATGTGCAGTACAATTCAATGTTTTTGCTTAGGACATGTCAACCCTACACACATTTCATAGAAACCAGTAGTCCAATTTTGACCACTTTTTGCTTATTTTGTATTTATACTCTACCCAGTGCTAGCAATGGGCTTTTTGTGGCCCGAAACAGGATTTTGTTTGTGGCCCCATTTCATTCCTTAATGTTACAAGGGTTTGATTTTTTTTAAATTACTCATTATATTGAAGCATCCAAGGCTCCAAAAATAGGTAATTATTAAAGATAAAAACAGTGTGCATCTATATTATCTTGAACATTTTCAGAGCTTTTCTGGTCATGTGGTTGTGGCCAGGAGCCACACTCCCACTACTTACTACAAACACAATCATATGTATATGTCACAGTGGTGGGCCGTGCGTTTCCCACCTAAGCCTTCAGTGATGTCCGACTTCAATGATTACCTCTGAAAATACCATCATTTATGTCACCACATGACCATTGCTGGAGAAATACTATACAGGAACACATTTACAAACTACTGGGCATTGTACAAAACAGGTTATTGTCTGTCGCATTTAAAGGGGAACATTATCACAATTTCAGAAGGGTTAAAACCATTAAAAATCAGTTCCCAGTGGCTTATTTTATTTTTCAAAGTTTTTTAAATTTTTTTACCCATCATGCAATATCCCTAAAAAAAGCTTCAAAGTGCCTGATTTTAACCATCGTTAGTTGATTGGCAACACTAAATTGGCCCTAGTGTGTGGATGTGAGTGTGAATGTTGTCTGTCTATCTGTGTTGGCCCTGCGATGAGGTGGCGACTTGTCCAGGGTGTACCCCGCCTTCCGCCCGATTGTAGCTGAGATAGGCTCCAGCGCCCCCCGCGACCCCAAAGGGAATAAGCGGTAGAAAATGGATGGATGGATATATACACCCGTCCATATTCCTGTGACGTCACATAGTGATGCCAATACAAACAAACATGGCGGATAGAACAGCAAGGTATAGCGACATTAGCTCGGATTCAGACTCGGATTTCAGCGGCTTAAGCGATTCAACAGATTACGCATGTATTGAAACGGATGGTTGTAGTGTGGAGGCAGGTAGCGAAAACGAAATTGAAGAAGAAACTGAAGCTATTGAGCCAAATCGGTTTGAACCGCATGCAAGCGAAACCGACGAAAACGACACGACAGCCAGCGACACGGGAGAAAGCGAGGACGAATTTGGCGATCGCCTTCCAACCAACGATTGGTATGTGTTTGTTTGGCATTAAAGGAAACTAACAACTAATAACCTGTAACACCTGTAACAAAATAATGGGGAGACTTCACTCAGGTTAACCATACCTAAATAGAAACAAAATACTGCATAACACAAGACTACCCGAATGTACTCGAATCATTGAAAAAAATAAATGTTTTTAAGCTAGATTATTGGTAAACACAGTTTATGTATAATAATTTACGTAAAACCGCGAGTAATGAATAAAGTTTTCATCAATTAATATATTCTGTAGACATACCCTCATCCGCTCTCTTTTCCTGAAAGCTGATCTGTCCAGTTTTGGAGTTGATGTCAGCAGGCCAGGGAAGCTAGGGTCGATATTCTTCTCTTGATCATCTTCGGTGGCATAAGGGACGGTAGAAGCGGTGTGAGCCAAGACATCCGGGGGGTTTAGCTCGCTCGTCTGCGGGAACAAACTGCGGCCATTGCTTGCCGTTCTACCGAGGTCCTTTGAATCACACACTCCGGCAGATTCAATGGGGGTCTGGCGGCAGATTTCTTTGACTTTATCGTTGGAAATGCATCTGCTTTGAGTGTCGCAGGATATCCACACATTCTTGCCATCTCTGTCGTAGCATAGCTTTCGTCGGTAAAGTGTGCGGAGCAAACGACTGACCATTTCGTCGGCATTCCCCACAGCCTCGTATTTTGAACAAATTTCGTCCAATTTCTTGCCACTTTCGCATCTTTGGGCCACTGGTGCAACTTGAATCCGTCCCTGTTCGTGTTGTTACACCCTCCGACAACACACCGACGATGATGTGTTTGAGAAAATGGCGGATTGCTCCCCGATGTGACGTCATCGCTCCGAGAGCGAATAATAGAAAGGCGTTTAATTCGCCAAAATTCACCCATTTAGAGTTCGGAAATCGGTTAAAAAAATATATGGTCTTTTTCTGCAATATCAAGGTATATATTGACGCTTACATAGGTCTGGTGATAATGTTCCCTTTTAAAAATCAATAAACCCGCATCAGCAATTATAACATATCTTATGTGGTACTGTCAAAATTAAAATTGCAACAAAAAAAAATTAAACGTGAAAAAATAAATAAATAAAATATCTGAACTCACATTTCATCACCGGGACAGTTGAGCTAGCTTCCGGGGGTTGGCCGACATCGTCTCACAAGATGTAGTTTCTCTTTAAATATCCTTCTTGAAAATGGCCTTGCAAACATATGCGTTGTCTTGTCTAATCATAAAAGATGCAGACGAGGCGTGTTGGCTGAGTTCTTAAAGTTTACTCCACAGCGTGCTCGTTGATAACATCAAGCTGCCGGCATGTCTACATTCAACAACCAAAACGGAGCTACTGTGCATGCTCTTCACTACTGTGGCATGCTGGGTAATGGAGTTCTTATGTTACCTCTCTCATAACCCATCCATCCATCCATTTTCTACCGCTTATTCCCTTTGGGGTCGCGGGGGGCACTGGAGCCTATCTCAGCTACAATCGGGCGGAAGGCGGGGTACACCCAGGACAAGTCGCCACCTCATCGCAGGGCCAACACAGATAGACAGACAACATTCACACTCACATCCACACACTAGGGCCAATTTAGTGTTGCCAATCAACTTATCCCCAGGTGCATGTCTTTGGAGGTGGGAGGAAGCCGGAGTACCCGGAGGGAACCCACGCAGTCACGGGGAGAACATGCAAACTCCACACAGAAAGATCCCGAGCCCGGGATTGAACCCAAGACTACTCAGGACCTTCGTATTGTGAACCTTACTCACAACAACCCGTGATCTGATCGGCTACCGCAACTGTCTGTCAAATGTTTGTTTCCGTTCACTTACAGTGCACGGATGCCCGCATTGTTGATTCTGAAGGCCTCCGGCAGATTTGGTACAGCATGGCAACATAAGCTAGCTGAAATCTGATTGGATAAAAACTCTATAACCTAAAAACAACAGCGCTGGAAGGAGCATAATATGACATGAAGAGAATATGAATACTTTTAGATATTTAGGTTAAGTAAATAAAAAAAATACTTTTATCTTTAATTATGATCATGATTTCTGGTTATGTTAGGCCAGCAGAGAAGGCCTTGCTGGCCCCTACGGCACACCACTGGTATGTCAAATGCACTACCTCTGTGACAGTATCGACCAAAAGTGAGAATTATTATTGAGTTTGAGTTTGAGTTTATTTCGAACATGCATGCATACAACATGATACATCACAATTTCCAGTGTCACTATTCAACGTCTTCGAAAAGGAGTAGGAAGAAGCAGAGCTTATTTAATCCTACCCCTTTTCCTTTACATAGCAGTTGCTAAAACTTGTGTTCACTTTCTGTTCTCAATTTATTCACAATATACTCTATCAGTAATAACAATAAAAATAAATAAATCATACTTGGTGAAGTAAGTTACATTTCATATGGTGAGATTAATAAGATTATCTTGAAAATGAATGGATGGATGAAATAAATTCAGAATGTTTATCATGGTTCTTCTTCTTTGTACTTTGTAAACACTTTAAGTTTGAATAGTTTCTTGAGGTGGATCATATTAGTACATTGTTTGATTTCTTTGCACTTTTTACTGTCCAAAAATAATGTTATGTAATTGAATGGAGATGGGTCAAACACCAGCGCCAAGCGAAAAACGGCTGCTCAGGTTTAAAGCTTGTCCCTTTAGACTGCTCACAAGCACATTTATTGCCTTTTGGCTCTGCTGTTTCTTGTTAACGTGACATTGATTGACAGTACGCATCAGCTGACCAATCAGTCATTTGATTCGCTATCAGGCAGTTGGAGAGCATCTGGAGACAAACAGCAATGTGAATCATGAGCATGATAAAGAAAGAAAAGACTGGAATGGCCTTGTACTCCACTCTGTTGTTAACATACAACTTTTTGGCAGAAGCACTCCAGGTGTCACCGCTGAGAGAATAACAGCCCAGATTAGCCCTCTGTTATTATATTTGTCCCTGGTATTCTAATGGTTTACATTTTTGCCCTTTGTTGTAGAGGGCCTGGTTCGATCCTCATTCAGGACATACTGTACGAGGTAAACAAAAGAGCAAGAGAATGTACCTCTAACAACTACAGTTGTTTTATAAAGTAATGCAATAATAATAGACTTAAACTTAGACTTAGACAAACTTTATTGATCCTCAAGGGAAATTGTTCCACACAGTAGCTCAGTTACAAAGGATGGAAAGTGTAAGGATGGAAAGGATAATGCAGGCATAAAGTAGACTAAAAATGTACCGTAGTAGCAATATACAATATAACATGTATGCAATATTTACATATTATATATACAATACCGGTATATAATATATACTGACATATTATATTATTATATTATATTATATTTGTATATAATATATACAATATATAACAAATCTGGTTTACCAATACTAATGTACACAATTTACCTTCAAGAGTGGACTTCTATGGTATCTTTAACGAGCTTTTCCATATTTTCATGGATACATGTCTGCAGTTTTGATTATATTCCAACATCCTTGGCTGGCGGAGACTCTTTCTAATTCTTTATGGTGCCGACTAGCAGCGCCTCGCTTAAACTGCTTCACCATGTTATCTTAACGCTCTGTCATGTTTTCAATTATTTCTTTCTTTAATCCAAGTATATCATCCATTTCTTCTTTGCATGGTAGGAACAAAAAAAATATGTCAATCTCTAGCTATAAGTTTATGATAGTGAGTGAGACCATCAGATGTTTTGGGCGGATCTTATGGGGTTCTCTGTGACATTTGCTACGCCATCTAATGGCGGGGATGCTTGTAACTCAACTTTTTGTTCGTGATTTAAAGCATAACAATTAGTTGAGAGACAGCTACTATCGCAAAACACTCTTAGGTTAGGGCACTCTTCAGTTGAAGTACCACTGTAAAGTTGTATTCTTTTTTTTTTCCATTATTCTTTTTTTTATTTGGCACAAAAAAACATAATTTTTCTGATAATTTTGTTATTTTGCACGAAAAAAATATTGTTTAACAATTTGTTACCCACTTATTCATATTACTCCAAAACATTCATATAATCCAGGGGTCCCCAAAATCCGGCGCGCGGGAAGTCCCAAGTTAAAAACAATTTTTTTTTTATTACCGGGTATTATTATTTTTTCAAATCTGGCCTTTCTAATCCATTTTCTACAGCTTGTTACCGTCGGTGTCTCCTAGCCGCTCAGGCAAACCATAGTGTCTAAAAAAGCATTTTCCCATCAATAACGTGACATCATCACACTTGGAATATGTATATATATATATATATATATATATATAAATATATATATATATATATATATATATATATATATATATATATATATATATATATATATATATGTATATAAATGGTGGAGGTTTCTGTGGTTTATCTGTTGTACAGTGCTCAATACCGGGGTAGAGAGGAATATACGTTCAGGAAAACACACAAAGGCTATTTCATCCCTACAAGCCTGTTTCACATGTTTCCCTGCTCTTCAGGAGATTTTATAATATATATATATATATATATATATATATATATATATATATATATATATATATATATATATATATATATATATATATATATATTTATATATATATATACATATATATATATATATATATATATATATATATATATATATATGTATGTGTGGGGAAAAAAAATCACAAGACTATTTCATCTCTACAGGCCTGTTTCATGAGGGGGGGTACCCTCAATCATCAGGAGATTTTAATGGGAGCATTCGCATACCATGGTTTATATAGGGCACAGAGTGGGTGGGTACAGGCTGGCTTAGGGGCGTGGTGATTGGCTCATGTGTTACCTAGGAGGTGTTTCCGTCTATGGCGGCATGCTGTTACAATTTCGCTGCGCTTGTTGAGGGATGACAGGTCTGGACGGTAAATAATAAACAGTTTCTCTTTCAAGCATAGGTTGCATCTTTTATTACCACTATTGTAAGGTGTGCTGGATGCAAGAATTTGCCATGTTATTGAATATTCAACATTATTGTCTTTGAGGTCCCAAATGTGTTTGCTGAGTTCTGTGGTATTTCGCAGGTTTTTGTTCCTGAAAGAAGCCTTGTGATTGTTCCATCTGGTTTTGAATTCTCCCTCGGTTAATCCTACATATGTGTCGGATGTGTTAATGTCCTTGCGTATTACCTTAGATTGGTAGACAACTGATGTTTGTAAGCACCCCCCGTTGAGAGGGCAATCAGGTTTCTTTCGACAGTTACATCCTTTGTTGGTTTTGGAGTCGCTCTGTCTGGGGGCCGACGGCTCATTTGCAATTGTTTTGTTGTGGTTTGAGATGATTTGTCGTATATTGTTCATGCAGCTGTAGCTCAATTTAATGTTGTTCTTGTTGAATACTTTTCTTAGGGTGCTGTCTTTGGGAAAGTGTTTGTCAATCAGATTGAGGAATTTGTGTCCAATGTTAGTTGAGACGTTTTTGCTGTATGGGGGGTTGTACCAGATGATGTCGTTTCGTTTTCTGTTCTTTTTTGGCTGGTTTCCTGGCGTGGGTTCATAGGTGAGGGTGAAATTGTATCCGCTTTCATCAAGGGCTTTTTGGTACGGGGGGGTTGCTTGGTCAAATTCAGCTTTGCTAGATGACAGCATCGATAGCCTTTCATTGATTCCGGTAGATATTCTTTTCGTGGTGGTGGGTGGGTGGTTGCTGTCATGGTGCACGTATTGGAGTGTTGTGTTGGGTTTCGTGAATGGTTGGTAGCTGTTATTTCTCAGGTTGAAAGTGACGTCAAGGAAGTTGACGGTTTGCTTGTTGGCTTCAATCGTAATCCGTAGGCCGTTCTCTTTGAAAATTTGGCATATGCGCTTCTTGGTATTCTCGCTGCTCCTTGGCGAGGCGCGACACACTGCCAGTCCGTCATCACGGTAAATACCAAGGTTCAGATTGAGGCTAGCGAGCTGGGAGAGGAGGAAACTCCCAACGAGTTCACACGTTTCTGCTCCGTCAAACTCGTTGGGAATTTCCTCCTCTCCCAGCTCGCTAGCCTCAATCTGAACCTTGGTATTTACCGTGATGACGGACTGGCAGTGTGTCGCGCCTCGCCAAGGAGCAGCGAGAATACCAAGAAGCGCATATGCCAAATTTTCAAAGAGAACGGCCTACGGATTACGATTGAAGCCAACAAGCAAACCGTCAACTTCCTTGACGTCACTTTCAACCTGAGAAATAAGTATTATATTATATATAAATAAGTATTATATTATATATATATATATATATATATATATATATATATATATATATATATATATATATATATATATATATATATATATATATAATATAATACAATCCCCTGAAGAGCAGGGAAACCTGTGAAACAGGCTTGTAGGGATGAAATAGCCTCTGTGTGTCTTCCTGACCTAACGTATATATATATATATATATATATATATATATATATATATATATATATATATATATATATATATATATATATATATATATATATATATATATATATATATATATATATATATATATATCCATCCATCCATCCATCTTCTTCCGCTTATCCGAGGTCGGGTCGCGGGGGCAGCAGCCTAAGCAGGGAAGCCCAGACTTCCCTCTCCCCAGCCACTTCGTCCAGCTCTTCCTGTGGGACCCCGAGGCGTTCCCAGGCCAGCCGGGAGACATAGTCTTCCCAACGTGTCCTGGGTCTTCCCCGCGGCCTCCTACCGGTCGGACGTGCCCTAAACACCTCCCTAGGGAGGCGTTCGGGTGGCATCCTGACCAGATGCCCGAACCACCTCATCTGGCTCCTCTCGATGTGGAGGAGCAGCGGCTTTACTTTGAGCTCCCCCCGGATGGCAGAGCTTCTCACCCTATCTCTAAGGGAGAGCCCCGCCACCCGGCGGAGGAAACTCATTTCGGCCGCTTGTACCCGTGATCTTGTCCTTTCGGTCATAACCCAAAGCTCATGACCATAGGTGAGGATGGGAACGTAGATCGACAGGTAAATTGAGAGCTTTGCCTTCCGGCTCAGCTCCTTCTTCACCACAACGGATCGATACAGCGTCCGCATTACTGAAGACGCCGCACCGATCCGCCTGTCGATCTCACGATCCACTCTTCCCTCACTCGTGAACAAGACTCCGAGGTACTTGAACTCCTCCACTTGGGGCAAGATCTCCTCCCCAACCCGGAGATGGCACTCCACCCTTTTCCGGGCGAGAACCATGGACTCGGACTTGGAGGTGCTGATTCTCATCCCAGTCGCTTCACACTCGGCTGCGAACCGATCCAGTGAGAGCTGAAGATCCTGGCCAGATGAAGCCATCAGGACCACATCATCTGCAAAAAGCAGAGACCTAATCCTGCAGCCACCAAACCGGATCCCCTCAACGCCTTGACTGCGCCTAGAAATTCTGTCCATAAAAGTTATGAACAGAATCGGTGACAAAGGGCAGCTTTGGCGGAGTCCAACCCTCACTGGAAACGTGTCCGACTTACTGCCGGCAATGCGGACCAAGCTCTGGCACTGAGCATACAGGGAGCGGACTGCCACAATCAGACAGTCCGATACCCCATACTCTCCGAGCACTCCCCACAGGACTTCCCGAGGGACACGGTCGAATGCCTTCTCCAAGTCCACAAAACACATGTAGACTGGTTGGGCAAACTCCCATGCACCCTCAAGGACCCTGCCGAGAGTATAGAGCTGGTTCACAGTTCCACGACCAGGACGAAAACCACACTGTTCCTCCTGAATCCGAGGTTCGACTATCCGGCGTAGCCTCCTCTCCAGTACACCTGAATAGACCTTACCGGGAAGGCTGAGGAGTGTGATCCCACCATAGTTAGAGCACACCCTCCGGTTCCCCTTCTTAAAGAGAGGAACCACCACCCCGGTCTGCCAATCCAGAGGTACCGCCCCCGATGTCCACGCGATGCTGCAGAGTCTTGTCAACCAAGACAGCCCCACAGCATCCAGAGCCTTAAGGAACTCCGGGCGGATCTCATCTACCCCTGGGGCCTTGCCACCGAGGAGCTTTTTAACTACCTCAGCAACCTCAGCCCCAGAAATAGGAGAGCCCACCACAGACTCCCCAGGCACTGCTTCCTCATAAGAAGACGTGTTGGTGGGATTGAGGAGGTCTTCGAAGTATTCCCTCCACCGATCCACAACATCCGCAGTCGAGGTCAGCAGAACACCATCCCCGCCATACACAGTGTTGATAGTGCACTGCTTCCCCTTCCTGAGGCGGCGGATGGTGGTCCAGAATTGCTTCGAAGCCGTCCGGAAGTCGTTTTCCATGGCTTCCCCGAACTCCTCCCATGTCCGAGTTTTTGCCTCTGCGACCGCTGAAGCCGCACACCGCTTGGCCTGCCGGTACCTGTCCGCTGCCTCAGGAGTCCTATGAGCCAAAAGAACCCGATAGGACTCCTTCTTCAGCTTGACGGCATCCCTCACCGCCGGTGTCCACCAACGGGTTCTAGGATTACCGCCACGACAAGCACCAACTACCTTGCGGCCACAGCTCCAATCAGCCGCCTCGACAATAGAGGCGCGGAACATGGTCCATTCGGACTCAATGTCCAGCACCTCCCTCGTGACATGTTCAAAGTTCTTCCGGAGGTGGGAATTGAAACTCTCTCTGACAGGAGACTCTGCCAGACGTTCCCAGCAAACCCTCACAATGCGTTTGGGCCTGCCAGGTCTGTCCGGCATCCTCCCCCACCATCGCAGCCAACTCACCACCAGGTGGTGATCGGTAGAAAGCTCCGCCCCTCTCTTCACCCGAGTGTCCAAAACATGAGGCCGCAAATCCGATGATACAACTACAAAGTCGATCATGGAACTGCGGCCTAGGGTGTCCTGGTGCCAAGTGCACATATGGACACCCTTATGTTTGAACATGGTGTTCGTTATGGACAATCCGTGACGGGCACAAAAGTCCAATAACAAAACACCGCTCGGGTTCAGATCCGGGCGGCCATTCTTCCCAATCACGCCTCTCCAGGTTTCACTGTCGTTGCCAACATGAGCATTGAAGTCCCCCAGTAGCACGAGGGAATCACCCGGGGGAGCACTCTCAAGTACTCCCTCGAGTGAATCCAAAAAGGGTGGGTACTCTGAGCTGCGGTTTGGCGCGTAAGCGCAAACCACAGTCAGGACCCGTTCCCCCACCCGAAGGCGGAGGGAAACTACCCTCTCGTCCACCGGGTTGAACTCCAACGTACAGGCTCTGAGCCGGGGAGAAACAAGAATTGCCACCCCAGCCCGTCGCCTCTCACTGCCGGCAACGCCAGAGTGGAAGAGAGTCCAGCCCCTCTCGAGAGAACTGGTTCCAGAGCCCTTGCTGTGCATCGAAGTGAGTCCGACTATATCTAGCCGGAACTTCTCCACTTCGCGCACTAGCTCAGGCTCCTTCCCCCCCAGCGAGGTGACGTTCCACGTCCCAAGAGCTAGCTTCTGTAGCCGAGGATCGGACCGCCAAGTGCCCTGCCTTCGACTGCCGCCCAGCTCACATCGCACCCGACCTCTATGACCCCTGCTATGGGTGGTGAGCCCATTGGAGGGGGGCCCAACGTTGCCTCTTCGGGCTGTGCCCGGCCGGGCCCCATGGGGACAGGCCCGGCCACCAGGCGCTCGCCATCGTGCCCCACCTCCGGGCCTGGCTCCAGAGGGGGGCCCCGGTGACCCGCGTCCGGGCGAGGGAAATCCGGGTCCTTGTTTTTTATTATTCATGGAGGTCTTCGAGCCGCTCTTTGTCTGATCCCTCACCTAGGACCAGTTTGTCTTGGGAGACCCTACCAGGGGGCATAAAGCCCCCGGACAACATAGCTCCTAGGATCATTGGGACACGCAAACTCATCCATTTTCTACCGCTTATTCCCTATCTCAGCTACAATCGGGCGGAAGGCGGGGTACACCATGGACAAGTCGCCACCTCATCGCAGGGCCAACACAGATAGACAGACAACATTCACACTCACATCCACACACTAGGGCCAATTTAGTGTTGCCAATCAACTTATCCCCAGGTGCATGTCTTTATATATATATATATATATATATATGTATGTGTGGGAAAAAAATCACAAGACTACTTCATCTCTACAGGCCTGTTTCATGAGGGGTTCCCTCAATCATCAGGAGATTTAAAAAAAAAAAAAAAAAAAAAAAATCTCCTGATGATTGAGGGAACCCCTCATGAAACAGGCCTGTAGAGATGAAATAGTCTTGTGATTTTTTTCCCACACATACATATATTGCGCTCTACTACGGTATCGAGCACTATTTTTTGGATAACCTTATTAAGACATATATGTATATATATATATATATATATATATATATATATATATATATATATATATATATATATATATATATATATATATATATGAGTCAAAAAGTTTGGGGCCCCCTGATCTAATCCTTCAAACTACAACTCCTTCAAGTCACAGCCTTGTACTATAGCAAGTGGTGCCCAGTATTGCCAACTTGGAGACTTTGTCGCTAAATTTGGCGACGTTCCAAATCCTCGTGGCGACTTGTTTCTTAAACAGCTACGAGCAACAAATCTAGCGACTTTTTCCGGTGTTATTGGAGGCTTTTCTTGTGTCTTTGAGAGTTGAAAGCACACTGCAGTTACGAGCAGTGGTGGGTGCTGCCATGAGCTCCCACCCCGTTCCAAAGCACTCACAGACAGTCAGTCTAATTATAGCCATGCTGTACATGATTTGCACATACGTGAAGCCACTGCGATTCCCGCCTGGCTTACATAGCCAGATGTAATATTAAATGTAAATGTTTCTTCACTGTCACGCTAAAATAAATCACTGCAGCATCCCAGTCATTTGTTAATGAACCAGTCAATAGATTAAGTGTATTACTGCATTTCACAGCGCTCCAGTCTTTTATTTGATACTCTAGCATTTAACAATCCAGAACAACATTGAATTAAATTTAAAGAACACAAACTAGGAATCAACAGAAGAAAATTAATTTGCTGTTCTAATACTACTTAGCATTTTTTAAACTCCCTCGTTATCTCTCCCACAACGTTATTCCCCTCTTCTACAAGGTCCGCTGCAAAAAAAATATGCAAATGCTGCGACTTCTAGCAATTTTTTTATTTTTTATTTTTTATTTTTTTGTCCTGTCCAGCTTCTCAGGCAAATCATATTGTTGATGTAGATGCCCATATCGGCTGTACAGATTTACTTTAAAAAAGAGAAGTGTGGGATACTTCTCTTGTTGCCTTTTTTGTATATGACTTTATTAAATGTATTTATATTATCATTTGGTGCAGCCGGGCCGGAGCAGGAGGGGATAGAAAGAGAGAAAAAAAGAAGACAGAGGGGGAAATTGTGGGGACAAGAAGGGGATTAGACAGAGAGACAAAAACAACAACAGCAAACACAACAACAACAACAATAGAGCAACATCAGTGAATACAATATGTACAAATATGATGGTAAAAGTGATAGCAAAGAAGCAGTTAGCGAAATAAATAATAATACAGAAATGACAATGATTACACTACAAATGGAGCAATACAAATACCAATAGAAATAGCGCTATTGATAATGAATAATACCAATAATGTACCTCTATTATCAACAATACAGTTGTTCAAATGCAACAATACATATACGTAATGATAACTGGAGATACAAAAGAAAGCAGAATAATGGAGGGAAAGAAAGAGAAGCAATTTTTTTAATGGCAGCCAATAGTTACTTTCCTTACTGAGGAGTTGGCAACGCTGCTTGTAGCTTCCCACTTCTGAAATCAGAACTCCCTGGACGAGACTGAGTGTGCGGTGGCGTTTGCCTGCCATCACAGCAAAGTGCCGTATCATGAGCAGAGATCTGACATGCGTCCTCTGTTGGCACAGGACAGGATGAGCCCAGCTTGATTAATTTATCTACCTATTAAAATGGGATTTCAGACTAAACCTTCTTCTTTTTGGTTTGACAGAGCCTATAATTGGACATGTCAGTGGCAATTTAACACAATCCATTTATTTACTAATCCATCCCCAAAGTCATCAATCACATCGCTGGTCCGTCCAACATATCTCCACAAACGAAGCTTTGGGTTTGGGTTACTCTTGAGTGTGTGGGGGATAGTGATGTTGTGGGTTCCAATGTAGGTTTGTCTGTCCAAACCCCATGGTGTTAGCAAGCGGGGTGCCCTATTTCAGAAGGTGGCAATCATGGTTCTTGGCTGACATTTAGATCAGCGCCGAAACGAGCTGTTGCGGCTGTTGAATAATCAGGGGTGGGCTCCCTACCTGATGCTGACCTTTGCATATGCTGGCAGGACAAGGGGGCTTAACTCTATGTTATTATAGCAGATATTATTCTTAGCAACTGTAACTAACACCCGAGGGTCACTGCCACTGCCAAAGCTGTTGTTCTCATGTAAAAAATGTGTAAACTTGTACCATGTGTGTTTGTCCAGGTACGTCTGGAGTGGCCGACGGACCTCGCTATTAACCCTCTGGACAACTCCCTCTACATCTTGGACAACAACATTGTCTTACAGGTAGACACACATACAAACACACCACTACACAATCAGTCAGTGACTTCATGGTGAACTTCACTTTTATTTACCTTTTTGCATTTAGGAGGGATGGCAAAAAGGAATGATTGATTTTCTATTCTCTCATAGGGCTGCAGCGATTTATCCACTTATTCACAATTAACCAATTAGAAAAAAGCTTTTCCTTGCTTTGGTTAATCGTTTGATGAGTGTACGGAACAAATATTTATAAAAAACTGACTGCATGGTGTGTACGAAACTTTGAACACACGGATATCATTTACGCGCAGCCTTTGCAATAGAGCGCACATGAGAGAGGTGATGTGTGGGTCATCTGTCATCTGTGTGGCCAGAGACAGCGGAGAGATTTTTAAAACATGTTATAAATGCACACATGTTAAAAGTGCAATTTATTGGCATTTATTGGAAAAAAATCAAGGTTATGTCAAGCAGAAAAATAATTGTTTCTTTTAACTATTTTCCATAAAATACGCACTGAGGCTTTTAAAGTTAGTTTTATCTGATTACTCAATTAATGAAACAAACTAATCGATAGATTACCCATGACTAAAGTAAACTCTTGGTTGTCATTTTTTCACTCTGTTACTATGGTAAGTTACTATGCAAATAAATTGTTACTATTTGTATGCAATAAAACAAAAAGTGAATCTACAAACAAAAATAAATTGCAAACAAAAAGGAAGTTTGTTAAGAAAATAATGCATTGGAATTGTTTTAGTAAATTAAAAAAAAAATGCTTAGTTTGCATAGCAAACCTTTTTTTTAAATTTTAAAACCATTATTTTGTTTCTGTTATCTTGTTTTGTTTGAGTGCATAAATGTAGACTTGTGACACGATGTGAGGTTGCGAATAGTAATTCCTTTAATGAGAAGTGAATGACACTGGTAATGTAACAGGAACTTTTGATGCTTTATCAGCATAGCTTCCTACTACCAAGGCAGCAGTGTTATTTTGTGGACAATAGACAGACCACTCCAAACTTAGGCAGTAGGGTTCCTTAATAAAAAGGGTTTTCATTATGCACGATTATTTTTTATACCCATGTATTCCTTTTATTATATTTATATGAACATTATTATATTTCTGTTAACTAATCAACCCATGTTATATGTTTAACCGTACCATAGCACGTTGTATCCCAATAGTAGTGCAACTGTCAATGTGCAAATACATGGAACTGAATTTTGACATCCTTGCTCGATACTTATGTTTAATAGATGTTTGAGTACAAAACATTCAAATTGTTAGATTATGTGATTGTAGATTGTATTAATATTATCATTTGCAATCCCTTGTGCTGTGGATGTACTTTTTGTTTCATGGTTAACACATGAAAATGTATGTTTTTAGGTATCAGAGACCCTTCAGGTACGCATTGTAGCCGGCCGGCCCATCCACTGCCAGGTTCCAGGTATTGACCACCATTTGGTGAGCCGAGCTGCGGTTCGGGCTACTCTGGAAGCTGCAAAAGCCATCGCCGTCTCCCATTTGGGCACCCTTTTTATCGCAGAGACGGATGAGAGGCGCATCAACCGCATTCAGCAGGTGACTGTGTCACAAAACTACAGTTCTCTTTGGTTTGGATTTCAAATGTAGGACACTTTGAGGCATTCTCAAATATGTATTTTCATAGTCAAGTAGGGTAAAGTTATAAAGCTTAAAACCTCTGCTTTTTCATTTCATTTTGAAACTTTCTGCTCTAATTTGCTACAAACTACATTTTACGACTTCATAACCAGCGCCAAGAAAAATAACCCCCGCCAGTCCCTATCAATAGATCCTTAGAGGTCGGTCAGGATACCGAATCAAGACAACATGAAAAAGCCTCAAGAATCTTTTGCAGATCCATCCATCCATCCATCTTCTTTGGTTTGGGTCGCGGGGGGCAGCAGCCTAAGCAGGGAAGCCCAGACTTTCCTCTCCCCAGCCACTTCGTCCAGCTCTTCCCGGGGGATCCCGAGGCGTTCCCAGGCCAGCCGGGAGACATAGTCTTCCCAACGTGTCCTGGGTCTTCCCCGTGGCCTCCTACCGGTTGGACGTGCCCTAAACACCTCCCGAGGGAGGCGTTCGGGTGGCATCCTGACCAGATGCCCGAACCACCTCATCTGGCTCCTCTCGATGTGGAGGAGCAGTGACTTTACTTTGAGCTCCCCCCGGATGGCAGAGCTTCTCACCCTATCTCTAAGGGAGAGCCCCGCCACCCGGCGGAGGAAACTCATTTCGGCCGCCTGTACCCGTGATCTTTGTCCTTTCGGTCATAACCTAAACCTCATGACCATAGGTGAGGATGGGAACGTAGATTGACCGATAAATTGAGAGCTTTGCCTTCCGGCTCAGCTCCTTCTTCACCACAACTGATCAATACAGCGTCCGCATTACTGAAGATGCCGCACCGATCCGCCTGTCGATCTCACGATCCACTTTTCTCTCACTCATGAACAAGACGCCGAGGTACTTGAACTCCTCCACTTGGGGCAAGATCTCCTCCCCAACCCGGAAATGGCACTCCACCCTTTTCCGGGCGAGAACCATAGACTCCGGCTTTTGCAGATCATACAATGGATATTTTTTTTTTTATTGCCTCTCACAACTTTTTTAATTATATGTTCATCATATGTGGAGTCACATTTACCAAGCGTGTCAGATCACACATTAAAGCTCCTTCTTTCTCATAGAAGATTATCAAAGATACTTAAGGCATAAACCAAGTACAGGGGCGCCGAAAAGGGGGGGTAAAGGAGACGGATTCTAGGGGCCCATGATGGAGGGGGGCCCAGAGAGGCCCCTAATGATGAGGAAATTATAATACAGAAAAAATAATGACACTGTGTTGGGGGCCCTGTAAAGATTATTTTCATGGGGCCCAAAATCCCTAGCGGCGCCCCTGACCAAGTATAATCACACCCTTGTATGAAGTCAAATTTTCATTCTGGATTATAGAATTAGAAGAAAAATGATGCTCTGCACTTTTTTCAAACTGACTCTGATGTGCAGCGCATTAAAAAATGGCAGGAGGGTGTACACATAATTTGATCCAGCAAAAGTAAATTGAGTGGAGAAAATTGTGCCAAGACAAACGAGCTGAGCGCAGGTAAAATTGACAGGGAACTGACAAATAAAATGATACATAAATTAATTGGTACATTTCATTTTAACGGCTGACAAACACCTGAATAAAAGTCACAGTTAAATGTGTGAGCAAGCCCTGCTATTTTCTGCGATGAATTTAATAATAGTAATCTGATACCCTATCTACTCCTTTTCCATCATTCTGACGTTCATTACTTCCACACCAACAGATTTATGAGGGTAGATTTGTTTTTCCAAGCATTTTTTTTCTGCATTTTTTTAAGTGTTGATGATTGGTAGCAAATAAAGTACAGAGTCACCGCACAAAGTCTTATGGCATTCGGGTATCCTTGAAAAGCCAGATGTTGCCCGGTCTTGTCCACCGGTTAGAGCCTATTCGCTAAGACCTCAACTATATCAGAGAGATACTTTATTTTGTGAGGAATTAGTTTTAAAAAATGCTAACTGTGATTAACATGAGATTAAATTCGTAGATATCTGCTTTTGACTTAAGTATTGGGGAGTCCCGATCCGATGTTAATATCAGATACCCATTCGAGTATCAGACTATATCAGTTTGCATGTAAAATATACAATATAAATCCGATACAAGCAGTTCTGCACCGCATTTACTTGTCCAAAACTGGACAGCCAGTTAACATTTAAATACCCTCCAATAAGCACACTTCTTTTTTTTTCTTGTATTTCTGTCAAGTCATTTACAAAATGTAAACATGGTAGGCTATAGACTACTAGGAGCTAGCAGCTACACAACAGCTAAGCAAACAATAGCATTACAAGTTAGACATATGTATTAAGTTTCCTTAATTGAACAATATTGCAGTCTAAAACACCAAATTTGACAATATAAGTATCAAATAATCATAGTTGCATATTACTTACAGATACACAATCTCCAAGGCAGAAGTGTATTAGAAAGTGTCCTATAACATGTCGACATCATTAAAATTAATACGTCATGAGATTAACTAAATGCATATTGTGACTACTAAGTGTCGCCAAAAAGGCAATTGCCACTCCTCTTCAACTTAAAGATAACATACGTACATTTCAGATGGTTATTAATAATCAGGTTTGGGTTTTCGTACATACAATTGTTCTCTGTTTGACTAATTTCATATTAATGCTGACATTGTATCGGATCAATGTCGGTATCGACCAATATAGGTATCATATCGGAAGTGAAAATGTGGTCAGACACTCCGAGTCTTAGCAAGTTTTACTTAACGAGCTGCATTGCAAACAAACGCTGCACTGTTGTTCGCATGACGGCCAACACTTCCTCCTCACTCTCTCCTCGTTCCCCGGCGAGCCTCAATGGCCAGAGAAAGTTGGCTCCGTTGTCCTGGCTCGCGGTGTGCATGGGCTATCATTCACCGGCTTGCAGTAAAGAAGCAAACGCATTGTATAATCAACATTTCTATTGACTTGTTTTTGTTATGTGCATGAATGTATTATGGAGAAAGCGGGTGTGCCATATTTTAGACTTGATGGCTTCCTCCCACCTCCAAAGACATGCACCTGGGGATAAGTTGATTGGCAACACTAAATTGGCCCTAGTGTGTGAATGTTGTCTGTCTATCTGTGTTGGCCCTGCGATGAGGTGGCGACTTGTCCAGGATGTACCCCGCCTTCCGCCCGAATGCAGCTGAGATAGGCTCCAGCGACCCCACGCGACCCTAAAAGGGACAAGCGGGGTAGAAAATGGATGGATGGATGGATGGTTTATTTTGTTTTTCTGTTAATTTCTATCAAAAATGTCTCTGTGTCAACTGTCCTTTCATTAAGAATGGAAGAAAGAATAATAGTAATTCCTCTAAAGTACAGCAAGACAATGACATTTGTAATAATAATAACAGTTATAGTACAAACCCCATTTCCATATGAGTTGGGAAATTGTGTTAGATGTAAATATAAAGGGAATACAATGATTTGCAAATCATTTTCAACCCATATGCAGTTGAATATGCTACAAAAACAACATATTTAATGTTCAAACTGATAAACATTTTTTTTTTTTTGCAAAAAATCATTAACTTTAGAATTTGATGCCAGCAACACGTGACAAAGAAGTTGGGAAAGGTTGCAATAAATACTGATAAAGTTGAGGAATGCTCATCAAACACTTATTTGGAACATCCCACAGGTGTGCAGGCAAATTGGGAACAGGTGGGTGCCATGATTAGGTATAAAAGCAGCTTCCATGAAATGCTCAGTCATTCACAAACAAGGATGGGGCGAGGGTCACCAATTTGTCAACAAATGCGTGGGCAAATTGTTGAACAGTTTAAGAAAAACCTTTCTCAACCAGCTATTGCAAGGAATTTAGGGATTTCACCATCTACGGTCCGTAATATCATCAAAGGGTTCAGAGAATCTGGAGAAATCACTGCACGTAAAGAGCTAAGCCTGTGATCTTCGATCCCTCAGGCTGTACTGCATCAACAAGCAACATTAGTGTGTAAAGGATATCACCACATGGGCTCAGGAACACTTCAGGAACCCACTGTCGGTAACTACAGTTGGTCGCTACATCTGTAAGTGCAAGTTAAAACTCTCCTATGCAAGGCGAAAAACGTTTATCAACAACACTCAGAAATGTCGTCGGCTTCGCTGGGCCTAAGCTCATCTAAGATAGACTGATACAAAGTGGAAAAGTGTGCTTTGGTCTGCCGAGTCCACATTTCAAATTGTTTTTGGAAACTGTGGACGTCGTGTCCTCCGGACCAAAGAGGAAAAGAACCATCCGGATTGTTATAGGCGCAAAGTTGAAAAGCCAGCATCTGTGATGGTATGGGGGTGTATTAGTGCCCAAGACATGGGTCTCTTACACATCTGTGAAGGCGCCATTAATGCTGAAAGGTACATACAGATTTTGGAGCAACATATGTTGCCATCCAAGCAACGTTACCATGGACGCCCCTGCTTATTTCAGCAAGACAATGCCAAGCCACGTGTTACATCAATGTGGCTTCATAGTAAAAGAGTGCGGGTACTAGACTGGCCTGCCTGTAGTCCAGACCTGTCTCCCATTGAAAATGTGTGGCGCATTATGAAGCCTAAAATACCACAACGGAGACCCCAGACTGTTGAACAACTTAAGCTGTACATCAAGCAAGAATGGGAAATAATTCCACCTGAGAAGCATAAAAAATGTGTCTCCTCAGTTCCCAAACGTTTACTGAGTGTTGTTAAAAGAAAAGGCCATGTAACACAGTGGTGAACATGCCCTTTCCCAACTACTTTGGCACGTGTTGCAGCCATGAAATTCTAAGTTAATTATTATTTGCAAAAAAAAAATAAAGTTTATGAGTTTGAATATCAAATATCTTGTCTTTGTAGTGCATTCAACTGAATATGGGTTAAAAATGATTTGCAAATCATTGTATTCTGTTTATATTTACATCTAACACAATTTTCCAACTCATATGGAAACGGGGTTTGTAGTTAGAAATGTGCCGATTGCTCGGCCACAGATCAGTATCAGCCGATTTTCGTGAAAGAGTATGTGACCGCTATTGCCAATTAATTATTTTTAATGCCAATCCTAAACGCAGATCCCCTCTGGCTGACACTGTGTTTATTGTTATTCTCCCGGCTGTGGCCCTGCTCTCTTAAATTAATAACAATCAACTCCATTATGACAAATTAACTGCATTTGTTAATATTTTAAATATCATTGTCATGTACCATTATCACTGGAGGGTAAAGCTAAACATTTTACATACTTAGAACAAGCCAGGAGCAGGCATGTTAGTAGTTGAACTAGCCACTAAGCTAGCTACAAAAAAGTGCTTAGTAAACTTTACGAAGTTTAACTGTTGGTGTGTCAGCATTGTCACAGTCAGTACATAACATGTAAGAAGAGGACGGATCGGTCCATATTGGTGGTGTCGAAACCAACGGTAGTATCAGTATATGATCCATACTACAGTGATTAGGTTGATATTTAAATTTTCTCAAAAATAGTTTTAGTTGTCTTTGTTAATGTTTACAGATTCAGGGGATAATTCCCTGTCCGCAGGCAAACTTTGAGGGCAAAAAACAAAGGATTTACATGAGTAATATCTAGTAGTTTTTGCTTTCATTTAGTTATTGTGTACTATTGGCTTTGATTGGCTCAAACAATTGTATGTAATAAAAGAGAGTAAGTAACTAGTGCAAATATTGCGTTTATATTGTTAAACTGTCTGTAACACTCACCATAAAGCAATGGAAAAATGTACAGTGTATACATGTGATCGGTATCGGTATCAATAACCCCCCCCCTAGGGATATACAGTCCTCTCCAAGGTTTCTCATAGTCATTCACATCGACGTCCCACTGGGGTGAGTTTTTCCTTGCCCTTATGTGGGCTTTGTACCGAGGATGTCGTTGTGGCTTGTGCAGCCCTTTGAGACACTTGTGATTTAGGGCTATATAAATAAACATTGATTGATTGATTGATATTGATATCATCCGATCTCACTTATGGATGATCGTCCGGTAGCACGAAACCCAGATCGAAACATCCCTAATAATGATGTTAAAAACCTTTGTGTTTTCTTTAAAATGAAGGGGCATTGCCCTAAACGTTGTGTGTGTGTGAGTGCATGCGTAATTTATATATTTTGCAGAGTGATGCAATGTAACTAATTACCTTATGTAGTTAAATGAGAGGGACAACATATTAGAAGCGGCTTTCAGTATAACACTGCGCACTACTGTACACTCATGTAAATACCAAATTGTGATTTGATCATGCAAATCCAAAAGAAGGATCATTAAATTTGTAAAGTCGTAATCCACTTGTACTAGATTGCATGAGATTGTGTCTTTGTGTATCTAAGGTACAGATAGTCTATGATACCAGAGGGAATTATATAGTGATGTACAGGAACTACGAATGCCTCCTGCAGGTTGAGACAGTTTTGGTGCGTCAAAGCACTTCATTTGTTTGCCACCCAGACACGATTGTACGATCACAGGATGTTTTTTTCTCAGTGCGCTCACAGAACAGACAGCTCGCGAACCGTGACAAGCATCACTTGCCAGCTCTTGTTCCGTGTAGAGGGCATAGTTTTGAAGCATTGATCACAGTCAAGTCACAAAATATTCAAAATCAACCGGTGTCTCTTTAAATCAAACACCTGCTCAAAATCCCTGTTCCAGGCCTAAAATCGAACACCAAATGTGTGTATTCATTTTTCATCACTGCACCAGTTTTGAACACGTTTGGGGTGAATACAAAGTTAATTGCAACATCTTGCATCTATTTCAAATGAAGCGTCCTCCTACGTGGATCAGCTCGACAAATTGTGAAGTGTAGCCGCTTTCACAGCCGTGAAAATCACTCCACAGCTGAAGACAGGTGATCTATTTTGAGAGTTTCATTTTTCATTTATTTGGAATTAATTAGCCGTGAGTTTTTCAGATCTCCGGTTGCAAATGTATCTACACACAAACTGCACATATCAGTGGTGTGCGGTTTTGCATTTGTAAATTCTCCCTGGTGAAGAGAGACTCAATTCCAATAAAGTTGAGAATAAACGGACAATATTCAACTTTAAAGGGGAACATTATCACAATTTCAGAAGGGTTAAAACCATTAAAAATCAGTTCCCAGTGGCTTATTTTATTTTTCTAAGTTTTTTTCAAAATTTTACCCATCACGCAATATCCCTAAAAAAAGCTTCAAAGTGCCTGATTTTAACCATTGTTATATACACCCGTCCCTTTTCCTGTGACGTCACATAGTGATGCCAATACAAACAAACATGGCGGATAGAACAGCAAGGTAGCGACATTAGCTCGGATTCAGACTCGGATTTCAGGGGCTTAAGCGAAATTGAAGAAGAAACTGAAGCTATTGAGCCATATCGGTTTGAACCGTATGCAAGCGAAACCGACGAAAACGACACGACAGCCAGCGACACGGGAGAAAGCGAGGACGAATTCGGCGATCGCCTTCTAACCAAAAATTGGTATGTGTTTGTTTTTAAGTGTTGTAATGTTTTTAAGCTAAATTATAGGTAAACACAGTTTATGTATAATGATTTACGTAAAACCGCGAGTAATGAATAAAGTTTTCATCAATTAATATATTCTTGTAGACATACCCTCATCCGCTCTCTTTTCCTGAAAGCTGATCTGTCCAGTTTTGGAGTTGATGTCAGCAGGCCAGGGAAGCTAGGGTCGATATTCTTCTCTTGATCATCTTCGGTGGCATAAGGGACGGTAGAAGCGGTGTGAGCCAAGACATCCAGGGGGTTTAGCTCGCTCGTCTGCGGGAAGAAACTGCCGCCATTGCTTGCCGTGCTACCGAGAGCCTTTGTCCCTGAATTGCTCACACACTCCGGCAGATTCAATGGGGGTCTGGCGGCAGATTTCTTTGACTTTATCGTTGGAAATACATCTGCTTTGAGTGTCGCAGGATATCCACACATTCTTGCCATCTCTGTCGTAGCATAGCTTTCGTCGGTAAAGTGTGCGGAACAAACGACTGACCATTTCGTCGGCTTTCCCCACACCCTCGTATTTTGAACAAATTTCGTCCAATTTCTTGCCACTTTCGCATCTTTGGGCCACTGGTGCAACTTGAATCCGTCCCTGTTCGTGTTGTTACACCCTCCGACAACACACCGACGAGGCATGATGTCTCCAAGGTACGGAAAACAGTCGAAAAAACGGAAAATAACAGCGCTGATTTGATTTGGTGTTTGTAATGTGTTTGAGAAAATGGCGGATTGCTTCCCGATGTGACGTCATCGCTCCGAGAGCGAATAATAGAAAGGTGTTTAATTCGCCAAAATTCACCCATTTAGAGTTCGGAAATCGGTTAAAAAAATATATGGTCTTTTTTCTGCAACATCAAGGTATATATTGACGCTTACATAGGTCTGGTGATAACTTTCCCCTTTAAAAGGAGAAAATGTTAAAGTTGTCAAGTTGTTTTTTTTAATATTTTTTATTTTTTGCAAATGTTAATGAAAAGGAATTTATGAAATCAAAATAGTCAAACTTAAACCTTTATTTATTAGTGTATTTAGTTTAGTTTTCATTTTCCCTGCCCTCTCCCAAATAAAATTATTTGTGTGTTAAACATACTTCGCCTATGAATCAGTTTCTGATTCTTTGTGCAGAAAATTACTTTATGATGAAAGGGAAAAAAATTTCCCAATTACATACAGTAGTACCTCGGCTTTCAATAACAACCATCTGAAAAGGTCCACATCATTAACAAAATAAATAAATAATGTAATTAAAATTTATGCACTCCCGACACCTAAAAATGTAAAAACAAAACACATTTTATAGAGAATAATTATAGTTTTACCTGCAGAAAAGAATGTGAAATACATATAAATGATGGCTAAATGAACATTTAAAATAAGTTTAAGCAATATTGTGTTTGTGAGAGCCACACGGACACCACATTCGTAGTTTGCTACAATTTTTGTTCTTGAATTCAATATTTTTTCTCACCTTCTTTATGCATGGTGGCTTATTCTGCAGTCATACTCAATAAAAAAAAGGCACAGACATTGGGGCTATGTTCACATTATAGGTCAATTTGAATGTGTTTGCCCATATGTGACATGTACTGTATCTCATTTAACCAGTAATATTCCAATTTTCCAAATCCAAACTGGAGCTCTTTCGTATGTGGATATAAATCCGATTTGTATCCAATGCAACTGCAGTCTAAACAATTAGGTAGTGTTCATTCAACCAATACGTCATCAAAAAGCGACAAACATCATAATTCTTTGCCAAAGCAGAAGAATTACTGGACGAATGAGCAGAAAACAGGCAAAAAGAAGATGTTTAAGAGCTCTCGTCAATATCCCACCACCCCTGTTTCCGACTTCTCTACCCCACGTTAAAGTGCCCCAAAAACTGCAAGAGTCAAAATCATTTTGTTTCTTAATCTCCAACACCAAATTAATTAGGTTAAGAAAATGTTGAATGTTGAATGTTGTTCCTTAAAACCACTAAAATTGTCTGAAATGCACCAGGACGGAAACCTACTAGAATTGGAGACATGTTTACTTCCGAAAACACTCAACAATGCAGTCTTCAGCGTATGTGACATCCTGTGCGTATGCAGGTTATCTCAGGGACCTACTTCGTTCACATTAGAAATCATCCTTTTTTGTAATGTCAACAACTACATAAAAAGACTGGATTTCACAAAAAAAATCTGAATAAGGCATCATATCCAGCAGTGTGAACGTAGTCTTAGTCACCAATGGTGGAATTCTTTGTTTGTGGCACTCGATTCAGCAGAACGATATACAGTGGAACCTCGAATTACAAACTTTATAGGTCCTTGAACAGGGTTCGTAAATAGAAAAGTTGGTATGTTGAAGCAAATGTTTTAGGAAGAAACAATGTAAATATGAATAATGAGTTCCATGAGTTACATTTTTTTAGTGAAGGTTTGTACACTTCGAACATAAAGTAAAGCACTATACAGTACTGTATGTCAAACAAACATAACAAGGGGGTGATAGATCAATTTTCAATTTAATAAAAAAGCCAAAACAACAACAACAACTATTGGAACTGTCCTCATTTGCAGCCAGACCCAGACACACTTTCATTAGCCCTTTGGTGCACTCACAGTTTGAAATTGCAAAATTCCTTCCCTTTAACAGCCAAGTTATTGCAAAAATAAAATATACTTTACCTTATCGGTTAATCTTCTTTGCCTGCAGCGGATGGAGAGTATTTGGGAGGCAGTGTTGACAGTGCTCTGGATATTTCCTAAATGTTCCAAACCCCACATTGCTTTCTTTGAACTTGTATTGAGCTAGCAAAACTAGAAAATGTTGTAAAAAGGCTAAAAAATACACAAAGCAGAGTAGCTAACAGCTCCACTCTGTGAATGAGCTTTGAGCACCAGAGACCGATCAGCCCGCCCACAATGGTTGCGCTGCCAGGCATAAAATGGCTGATCTGCAGACACCCAATGCGTGGATGAACCGTTTGTACAAGGAGACAAGGTTTGTTCACCAAAGCATATGCATATTCAGTCTGCGGTTCATGAAAAGTTTGAACAATGAGGGGTTTGGAAATGAAGGGTTACACTGTAGATTTGTATGGACAATGTTTGTCCATCTGCCCTCTGGGAAGCGCTACAGGTGCATTAAAACCAAAACAAACAGGCTAAAGAACAGCTTCTTCCCCAGGGCCATAACCATCCTGAACGGACTGCCCCATTGTCCCTCATAACTGCCTTCTCTTCGGTGCAATAACCCATTCCACCAACCACCCTGTTTTTGTTTTGTTTTTTTCATGTATATATTCATTTCACACCATATTCATTGCACTTCTACATTTTTTTAATTTTTATATATTTGCACATTGTTTTTCTAGCATGCACACATCGCACTGTATGGAATGGCCTCAATCTCGTTACCTTGCGTAATGACAATAAAGCTGATTCTGATTCTGATTCTGATTCTGATTCTAATAACTGACGAACGGCATACAAAACCTAAAATAAACTTTTGGAAAAGACGAAAATCGGTTGCTGCAAATAGCGGGGTGTACAAAAACCGAAGTACGACTGTATCTTTGATTAGTTATATGAAGAAAAGGGGCTGATGAATGCAAGCAGTGTTTCATATTTGTATCATTCACATGTACCATAACTCCGAAACGCTAATATTATCTCGCAAGATTAAACACTAGAGATGAATTTGGACACCAGCAAAGGTTTGTTTTTTTGCCGTGTTTGACATGGATTTTTGAACACTACACAGGTGTCAACCAACGGCGAGATATCGGTTATCTCTGGAGCTCCTACGGACTGCGACTGCAAGATAGACCCCAACTGTGACTGCTTCTCTGGTACGTTATCAGCCAGCTTGCACACACCCACACACACTGGCATCATTATGTGAATGCAGATAGCATAATATGACAGTATGAAATTATGTCTGATGGGATTACACAGTTAAGGACAACATAACATAACTGCACTTGAAAATCAGATCTTATCACTTGTGGCCTGGTTTAGACGTGCGTTAAATGAACCTTTTAACACAAGAACATTTGAAAAGCTTGAAGACAACAGTCAGTAATTGATGTCGTCAAGTGGGTTTTAAAAGGGGTAATTATTCTGCCTGCATGTCCGTGCTCGCCACTGATTTTATTTGCAGAACATCCTCTCCTTTGTCAGTCTCATATTCTGCTTGTCTTTGTTCAGCCTGTCTAAATTAATTTATTTGAGTGGAATTTGGGCTTTGACCAACGACAGTGGCTTTCGTGCGTACGTGACTGAAATTGTATATTTAAGGGTAGGTTCAAGTTAAGTCTGTCTCGGTTGTGCAAGTGTGCGTATGTTTGTGCGATGCTGGTATTTGTATTCATGGTGCTGCCTCTCCTTTGCAAAGACCTTCAGCTGAATATCAGGATAAACCAGCATGAGAGAAGCCTTTCAAATCCAATCATTTTACAGCTGGCGAAAGAAAAAGCTTTCCCGCTATAGCAGATGAACGTTTTAAACTGGTTGGCAAATCATGGCGGGGCACCTGAAATCTAATAAAAGGTTGAGAAAATGGACCAAACAAATAAGCAGATGTTCTTTTGTCAGTTAGGCCATGCTTTCCATTGTAAATGTCAGAGGATGTGATTTTATCATTTAATTCAGCTCATAAAAAGCTATCTTTTTTTAGCCGCTCTTCAAAGAGAAAGGATGTCCCCCCCCATGCCACAAGCCAATGGGCTGTAACCATTCATTTTTTTCTTTTCTAGAGCTTTGCTTTGCATATTTTCAATCATGTCTTGTTGTTAACTGATGATCACGCTCTTCAGAGGCTTTCCGATGGCGCCATGTCTTCAACGTAAACACTCACGCAGTGTCTGTCTTTGAACTTCAGCATGTCCCCACAAAACTCATGCAAGAAAGTGCAGTATGTATTCTGTGGAATGATAAACCATTTGAACTGCCAGAGGTTGAGTTGATTTCCACCATGGTTACGTTGGATCACATCCCATGTTCACAATTACACAACTCAGCATGTCCGAAAAGGAGTAGGAACAAGCAGAACATAAACAATCGTACCCTTTCTATATACCGTAGCACAACAATCACAAATAAACATCTTCACTTCTTGTTTTCAATGTACACAACTCACACAACTCGGAAAAAAACACACCCCAACCTGCGCAGGCAAACACAATCCAAACCCCCGCACAAACCGCAGTCTTCCATAAGGGGCCGTTAAAGGGGAACATTATCATCAGACCTATGTAAGCGTCAATATATACCTTGATGTTGCAGAAAAAAGACCATATCTTTTTTTAACCGATTTCCGAACTCTAAATGGGTGAATTTTGGCGAATTAAACGCCTTTCTAATATTTGCTCTCGGAGCGATGACGTCACAACGTGGCGTCACATCGGGAAGCAATCCGCCATTTTCTCAAACACCGAGTCAAATCAGCTCTGTTATTTTCCGTTTTTTCGACTGTTTTCCGTACCTTGGAGACACCATGCCTCGTCGGTGTGTTGTCGGAGGGTGTAACAACACGAACAGGGACGGATTCAAGTTGCACCAGTGGCCCAAAGATGCGAAAATGGCAAGAAATTGGACGTTTGTTCCGCACACTTTACCGACGAAAGCTATGCTACGACAGAGATGGCAAGAATGTGTGGATATCCTGCGACACTCAAAGCAGATGCATTTCCAACGATAAAGTCAAAGAAATCTGCCGCCAGACCCCCATTGAATCTGCCGGAGTGTGTGAGCAATTCAGGGACAAAGGACCTCGCTAGCACGGCAAGCAATGGCGGCAGTTTGTTCCCGCAGACGAGCGAGCTAAACCCCCTATCGACCCTAGCTTCCCTGGCCTGCTGTCATCAACTCCAAAACTGGACAGATCAGCTTTCAGGAAAAGAGCGGGTGTGTCTACAGAATATATTAATTGATGAAAATTGGGCTGTCTGCACTCTCAAAGTGCATGTTGTTGCCAAATGTATTTAATATGCTGTAAACCTAGTTCATAGTTGTTAGTTTCCTTTAATGCCAAACAAACACATACCAATCGTTGGTTAGAAGGCGATCGCCGAATTCGTCCTCGCTTTCTCCCGTGTCGCTGGCTGTCGTGTCATTTTCGTCGGTTCCGCTTGCATACGGTTCAAACCGATATGGCTCAATAGCTTCAGTTTCTTCTTCAATTTCGTTTTCGCTACCTGCCTCCACACTACAACCATCCGTTTCAATACATTCGTAATCTGTTGAATCGCTTAAGCAGCTGAAATCCGAGTCTGAATCCAAGCTAATGTCGCTATAGCTTGCTGTTCTTTCCGCCATGTTTGTTTGTGTTGGCTTCACTATGTGACGTCACAGGAAAATGGATGGGTGGTTAAAATCAGGCACTTTGAAGCTTTTTTTAGGGATATTGCGTGATGGGTAAAATTTTGAAAAAAAACTTAAATAAGCCACTGGGAACTGATTTTTAATGGTTTTAACAATTCTGAAATTGTGATAATGTTCCCCTTTAAACGATTGTGATCTTGTGATCTATTACCGGGCCGACAGATCTGATTGTTCCATTTATTATAAGTTAGCACTTATTAGTACTCCTCATCATGGTGGCCATATTTCGACATCTTGAGACCAAGACAACATTTGACCATCAGTAGCTCGTCTTTGCAAGGCCTCTAAATAAGATGCTCTTGTAAGGAAGCGGCCATCTATCCCAAAGCGCCAAAGAACACCACTGCTTGGTCTCCTCGGCCCAGTCCCCCGTTAGAGAACAGCATGTCATGCTAGAACACCAAACCACAAGACCACAGGGAATATCCGGAAGTCGAGACCATGCCAAATGATTGAAGGAACTAAATGAATAAAAGATATTGAGGAAACAAAAGTTATAGTTAACTGAAGACATTGTCCAGAGGTAAATGAGTAGGGACAATATGACCGGACATGCAGTATACCAGAAATGATGAGGTTGCCTATGAAAACGGCACTGGTGAGAATAATAATTAGCACATTCAGCAAAGATGAGATTATAACTATAACTCGAATGATACCCAAAGTGCTTTACATTATACATTACATTCACGCCACTCAAGGCGCTAACCACAACCCATCCGGAAAGTATTGTAGCCAAGTGACTTAAATCTGTAAAACTCATGAACAATGGGAACAAAAACTAAAGTTTTGCGCTTATATTTGTGTTCATTGATATAAATACATGTACCGTATTTTCCGGACTATAAGTCGCAGTTTTTTTCATAGTTTGGCCGGGTGTGCGATTTATACTCAGGAGCGACTTATGTGTGAAATTATTAACACATTACCGTAAAATATCAAATAATATTATTTAGCTCATTCACGTAAGAGACTAGATGTATAAGATTTCATCGGATTTAGCGATTAGGAGTGACAGATTGTTTGGTAAACGTATAGCATGTTCTATATGTTATAGTTATTTGAATGACTCTTACCATGATATGTTACGTTGACATACCAGGCACGTTATGCGTCATATAACGTACACTTATTCAGCCTGTTGTTCACTATTCTTTATTTATTTTAAATTGCCTTTCAAATGTCTATTCTTGGTGTTGGGTTTTATCAAATAAATTTCCCCAAAAAATGCGACTTATACTCCAGTGCGACTTATATATGTTTTTTTCCCTTCTTTATTATGCATTTTCGGCCGGTGCGACTTATACTCCGGAGCGACTTATACTCCGAAAAATACAGTACATTGTTTTGTTTTTTTTAGAATTAATACAATTTAACCTTCCATTCTTATAAATTGGACGATTTACGATATACCCAAATTACAATATTGTTTTTTTTTTTTACTTTTCATTATGAATTTCTACTGTTATGCATTCAATCACTTCATCTACTGCTAGTGATATGTTTTTTTTGTTGTTTATATTGTATAGATTTGTGGATATACAATGTAACACCACCTCCGACTTTGTTTTCTCTATCCATATGTTGGAGATCATAGTTCTCCAGGTCAAAATACAACTTTATCTTTGTTGAACCATGTCTCTGAGATGGCAATGATACTGAAGGCAAATTATTGCAGGTATTTTTTGATAGAGTCAAAGTTTGTATACAGACTTCTACTGTTGAAATGTGTTTTTGAGAGTTTGCCTTCAGGTGATGTGTCTCCTGCTAGCTACTTTTAAAGGGCTTCACCCGGAGGTTCTTCTGCTGTGCTGCCATAATATGTGGATGTATTCAGTCACTATCATGCTGATCTTATCTGAACCATAGCAACTGGAGTCCAAGTCCTGTCCTGCATCGATAAGTGTTCAGGGCACGCCGTGAAATGTTCTCATTTGCAGAACTTGGCCGCACATGTTTACTTCTCAAAGGACACATTTGTATTTGTGAGTGTGACTTGTAACTATGTGTGGCATCTCGGTGCTAACTTCCAATTTTATGTCATTTACCAGGTGATGGAGGCTACGCTCGTGACGCCCGTCTGAAAGCCCCCTCCTCTTTGGCTGTGGGTCCAAATGGGACTTTGTACATCGCTGATCTTGGCAACATTCGGATACGAGCCGTCAGCCCTAACCAGCCTCAACCAGGCCCAGCTGGAGTGGTGGAGATCAGATCCCCACTGGACCAGGAGCTGTATCTCTTCAGCCAGGTACACAATCTGTAATTGTGTGAATGCTTTGTCACGAAGTGACAGAAGTAATCCTGTCAATATTGCCATTCTACAATAAGGTAAATCTTGACGAGCCCCGCCCCGCGTCACCTTTATCATTGGGAGAAGGTATTTTTTTAATGCTAGGTAGTTTTGAAATTCATGTGTAGCCATGCCATGACCCGAGTATACACTTTCGAAAAGAAGGGCCTGTGTTGAAAATATGTTTTATTGTTTTTTTTTATAATTGTTTGGCATTAATTTTGTGGATATATATTCATAGTTTTACAGGAAAAAATCTCAATGCGGTAAATGGCTGACTGAATGATTGTGTGAGTGCATTTGGTTTAATGTAAAGAATGTCAATGGTCTACTGTGACCCGTTAGGCAATTTCATTGGTCTGATGTGACAATGCTAAATTTATAGTTCATTGGCAGCATTTGCAACTCAAGAACCTGGAAAAATCCATACATTAGCCGCAGTATTATATAAAACGCAGGGTTCAAAGCGCGGGAAAAATGCGGCTTATAGTCCGGAAATTAAGGTAAATTGTTGACGGGATACACAATTACCTATATTGGGATGTATATTTTTGGCCGTATTGCACAGAACTACCGTATTTTCCGGACATTAGAGTACACCGGTATACAAGATGTACCCACTAAATTTGAGAAGAAAAAAGTATTTGTCCATAATAGGGTTGTACTGTGTAGTACCGCGGTACTAGTAAAGTACTATACTGCTTTTGAAAAATACAGATACTTTTATTTTTCATCGACGTGATGTGTGCTGCGGTGACAATGCTGGCATACAAGCCATGGCACATATCAACACACGAACACACAGCACTTGCAAGTAAAAACAATGAAAAGACACAAGATAGACAATGGAAAAATGTTGGTTTTAAACCTAATGATAAAAGTGGAGCTACAAACACTGAAGCGATGCTCTGCATGCAGTGCTCTCAAACATAGCTAGCTAGAAGATAGCAAGGGGTTAACGTCTCTCCTTAGTGTTTTAGCTACTTCTAAATCACTAATTCTTGCCTCCATGGCGACAAATAAAGTAAGTTGCTTACAAATATCATCCCTGCAGGACGAGGAATAACTAAACATGCTTCACGACACACCGCAGGAGGATACAACATACCGGTACCGGTACCAAAATATTGGTATGGGGAAAACCCCAGTCCCTACATTAGCCACTCCAGACTATAAGCCTCAGACATGTACGTTGTGAAATTAGTTGTTTACACAAAAAGATTTTGTAAATGTTTATTTACAAACCTTAATTGTTTCCAAACGGTGTTTGTCACACGGCAGTAAAACAGCTGATCAAACAAAACAGAAGTCATCGTCATGGACCCACTGGCTGCTGAAGCTAGCTCTCCAGTCAGCTAAATAGACTCAATACTTTCACGGTGACGTTTAAGTGAATTTACTGAGGCATTTGTGGAACTGAAAAAATGCAAACAATTGCTGTTATAAGTTATTAATACTAACGCAAACACTCGCAAATGTGTTAGCATATTAGATAATGTGAACAATGATAGCTTCCTTATATTACGATAGCACGTACAAATATGCATGAAAACACTCCTACAGACATCACACATGGGACAGTTTAGTAAGAATGAATAGTTTTAGTTATATTTTAAAACTTACAAACATTGCTTGGAGTGATAAAGAAATAATCTATAAGAGTAGAAACCAAACTGCACTTGCAATTCCGGTTTAAAGCACTAAACGTAAGAAAATACCGTAGACGTTTACCCCGCAGCACCTGCAGTGAGGGGACTTATCCAAAATATGGCGCCATAGCACAAACAATTACACACCTTTTCAATGCCTCTGCTTGTGTTTATTAAAAAATATTTGTTGAAAACAACTACGGCTGTTAGCGAAGAAACATCTATAAATTAGCCACACCGTTTTAAAAGTCGCAGGCTTCAAAGCGTGTGAAAAGAGTAGCGGCTTATAGTCTGGACTTTACAGTAATCAAATTACGCGAAAAACCTGGGGACTGGAAGATACCGGCAAAGAAAGGCAAAATACAAGAGTTTCCTGGGGAAACCCAGAGGGTACACAGCTATTTTAACGAAATGTAGCTGTTTAAATAATGTTTAAAAAATCTGTAAACTGTTATTCAAAGGTCCCGGCGGATTTTTCCTGGGGTGCTGGAAGGGTATACCAATGTAGTGATGAGTCAGCAGTAGACTATGGTGAACATAGTCCAAACATTGGTAAACCTGAACCACGCAGCTTAAACTGTACACTAATACAGGACCCAAAGCATTATCAAGGAATGTCTTAATGAGGAAACACTTTAGGCCTTTATATAGTTATATGACTAAATTAGAGAGCTTTTAAGGACCTGTTTTTTAGCCCCCTGTGTGCGGCTAGTTTTTATTAGGTAAATAAAATGTTGTATAAAATAAACTGTGTAATTAATTACACTACTTGTTCTATTGACAAAGATGCAGTAACTATGGCTGTGATGTAGCAACAGTAAAAATATATCACAGGTAGTGTTTAAAATAAAATCGATTTTATTTGCCAAATCTGATGCAATGATTTTCTCTGTCCAGACCTGAAGCACCATGTGCTGATTTATATAATTTTCAAACAAACCAAAGTAGCAGGTAAAATTGTTAGACTTCATCTGAAATAGCAGCATTTCTCTTTTAAAAACTGAGTCACTGGTCTGCCTTCCTAAAGGTGGACTCAATGGAGTGCAGACATCTACGGCCAAATGAACCTAGTTTCAACTGCTGACTTCCCCAGCAATATTGTTCCACTCCATTCTTAAAGGTAGTGTTCGTGTGCACTATAAAGTGTGTTTTGCAACACAGCAAGCTTGTCTCACATAAGGATTGTGAATGACAACCCACCAGCACAATGACAACAATGGTTTGGTCTTAATTGTCATTGCACAACTACAATGAAACTTTGTTTTCAGCACAAACCCTTTAAAGATTAGACAAACAAACAGTGTATAGGGTTACAGAACAAGAATGCTGACGCATACTTGCCAACCCTCCCGGAATTTCCGGGAGACTCTCGAAATTCAGCGCCTCTCCCGAAAACCTCCCGGGACAAAATGTCTCCCGAAAATCTCCCGAAATTCAGGCGGAGCTGGAGGCCACGCCCCCTCCAGCTCCATGCGGACCTGAGTCCGCTTTCCCACATTATAAACAGCGTGCCTGCCCAATCACGTTATGAATGTAGAATGATCGAGGGCGAGTTCTTGGTTTCTTATGTGGTTTTATTGTTAGGCAGTTTCATTAACGTCCTCCCAGCGTGGCAACAAACAACAACAGCAGTCACGTTTTCGTCTACCGTAAAGCAGTTTGTCTGCCGTAAACAGCAATGTTGTGACACTCTTAAACTGGACAATACTGCCATCTAGTGCATTTGATGAAAGCACTTTTGTGCGTGCCACACAGCAATGCATCATCAGAGAGAGTGTTCAGCATGGTTAGAAAAATAGTGACAGAGAATAGAACAAGGATGGACAATTCAACCCTTAACTCAACAATGAGTAGAAGAGTGTTATGTGTGTGTATATGTGTAAATATATGAACACTGAAATTCAAGTATTTATTTTATATATATATATATATATATATATATATATATATATATATATATATATATATATATATATATATATATATATATAATAAAAGAAATATATATAGCTAGAATTCACTGAAAGTCAAGTATTTCTTATATATATATATATATATATATATATATATATATATATATATATATATATATATATATATATATATATATATATATATGAAATACTTGACTTGGTGAATTCTAGCTGTAAATAGCTGTTAACCACGCCCCCCCCACCCCACCTCCCGAAATCGGAGGTCTCAAGGTTGGCAAGTATGCTGACGGGTCGCCACAAGGCGCCCCGTAAAAGATGGGAAAATTATAGACGTTGGGGGAGGATGAGTAAAAAAAAATAATCCCAGACCGGGCTCCTAAGGGGGCCCAGACAGGAATGGGAAAAAAAACTCCATAGCAAGGCACATATACATATTACAACATACAACTGGAGACTTACGGAGGCAAGCTGCTGCTGTTCAAGCGCTGCCCAGCCGTCCATCATCCCTAAGGGATTCAAGCATCGATGGCATGGGATGGGGCGTGGGGTATGTGTGTGTGGCATATATTTTTCCTGGATGCATGTGTGTGTGTAAGCCTGCCAGTGTGTCTCTGTTCAACGACCTTGGTGTTCTTCCAGCCAACAGGTGTGTGTCCGTGAGAGACAAGAAGGGAGTTTGTTGTGTCTTCGCTGCACTGTCCTTCGGGAGAGTCTCGAAGCCAGGGAAACAATCCAAGTTAGAATGTTTTTTTATGCGAGTGAAAATAAAATTTGCTTTTCACTCTAAATTGTCTATTTCTGGTCCTCAAAATCATTGTGCAGGGCAGACGGTCCGATATTATCTAAATCACAAGAGTGTCCACAGTTCTGCCCGCATCCTTCAATCATTTGTGGCAGCTTTGGGGTACTTTGAAGACTGCCAGCAACTTCCAATTTGTCGACAAACCAGAGAAACACTTACTTTTGTCATAATTCCTCGACTGAATGGTACGCGGCACTCCTTCTTCTCCCAAGAGTCCGTCGTGTGTCCAGCAACAACCGCTCCGTCAAGACAGGCAGGTTCCCCCAAACCCATGATCTTGTCAATTTCGTTGAGAGGCCAGTTAATTAGTTCCATTGTTTGGATTTGGAGAGCAGCGCAAAAAGAGGCAACATGAAAGTTAAGACAAGACAAGACAAAGAAGCAAGCAGGAGAGATAAGGGAGAGGGAAGGGGAGCGTACGCCCTCGATGAGTGTTGAGAAGGTGAAAAGGTGAATCTGAATCTGAAATCTGAATCTGACAAAATAAAAAACAATTAAAAATGTGTGGTTCCCCTTTAAGAACTGTTTAGGGTGATGGGTTGATAACCCGAGACTTTTAGCTCGCTGGCTGGTGACTTAACTCTCAATCAGTGGGGGTGTGCCTGCTGGTTGGACCCTGGCGTGCGCAGAGCTGTGTGTGATGACCACTGTTCAACATCGCATTGACTTGGAGGGATTCATCTGCAACGCAGAGAAAAGTAATTGTGTCTTTGAAAGTATTTTACCGCTCTAGAAAAAGAGGGTCTTATATTTGGGTCATGAGTTGGGTTGTACGGTATACCGGTATTAGTATAGTACCGTGATACTAATGAATCGTATACGGTACTGCAGTGGTCCCCAACTTTTTTGTCACTGCAGACCGGTTAACGCTTGAAAATGTGTACCACGGACCGGGGGGGGGTATTTTATTTTTTTATTTTTTTATTTATTTTTTTTGTCATAAAAAAATACAATCACGTGTGCTTACGGACTGTATCCCTGCAGACTGTATTGATCTATATTGATATATAATGTAGGAACCACAAATATTAATAACAGAAAGAAACAACCATTTTGTGCGAATGAGTGTGAATGAGTGTAAATAGGGGAGGGAGGTTTTTTGGGTTGGTGCACTAATTGTAAGTGTATCTTGTGTTTTTTATGTTGATCTAATAAAAAAAAATGTTTTTTTATTTTTTTATTTCTTGTGCGGCCACGGACCGGTACCGGGCTGCGGCCCGGTGGTTGGGTACCACTGTTCTAAAGCATCCATCCATCCATCCATTTTTTACCGCTTATTCCCTTCTAAAGCAGAGCTGTCAAATTAATTTTAGCTCAGTGCCCGCCCGGTACCAATCACGTGTGCTTACGGACTTTATCCCTGGTTGGGGACCACTGCGGTACTGTACCGCCTCTGTAAAGTACCGGTCCGCCGGTACGGTTTGCTTACTTACTAATAAAAGACAAGTTGTCTTGTATGTTCACTATTTTATTTAAGGACAAACTTGCAATAAGAAACTTATGTTTAATGTACCGTAAGATTTTTTGTTAAAATAAAGCCAATAATGCATTTTTTTTGTAGTCCCCTTTATTTAGAAAAGTATCAAAATAATTTTGGTACCGGTACCAAAATATTGGTATCGGGACAACACGAGTATGTAGAAATGTTAATCTAACCAAAATATGTGCCTCTTTTGTGCAGAATGGCTCCCACATGCACACAAAGCACTTGATCACCGGCCACTTCCTCTACAATTTCTCATACGGCAGAGACGGCCTGCTGTCTGGAGTAGTAGGCCGTGACGCTTACGGGCTGCAGGTGAAGAGAGACGCTCACGGTGTGCCGCTCTGGCTGGCGCTACCCGGCGGACAGGTGTATCGGTTGTCTCTTAGCAACAGCGGAACACTGAGGAAAGTCTCAGGCCAGGGTCACGACGTCGCCCACATCACTTACCATGGTAACACTGGTCTCCTAGCAACCAAGAGTGATGAGAACAGTTGGACCACGGTTTATGAGTAAGTTGTGTGCTCATTGTACTTTATTTCTCTGTCTTTCTTTCTTCCACTCTAAGGGTGTGTAACCATGAAAACATATGTATTTTGTTAATGAGTGGGTTGATTTTGACATTGAAAGAAGACTGACCAAGTGTTTTACCCTTTAGGTTTTATCTGGCAAAGCTTTGAATAGTTTTATAAAGTGCACACATTCACATCCACATACAATTGTCTGAATTATTTACCACTGCCAACATATTCTCCATCTCACAGCTGGGTAATTGCTTGTATAAATCATAGCTGTCACTTGTACCAATGTTTGTGTGTAGGTGAGGGTGCCGGTGTGTGGTTACATATGTGCGTTACCGCTGTGTTCATTTGTACATCAGACAAAATTACATCTGTGCACAGTTGTGCATCATCGATTATGTGGTTTTGTTTTTGTTTATTCATACAGATACAACAATGAAGGTCGCGTGACAAACATCACCCTTCCAACTGGAAATGTGCGTGGTTTCCAAGGCAACCTGGAGCGCTGGTCTCGAGTTGAGGTTGATGCTTCCAACCGTGAGAACTTTGTCACGAGTACCAACCTGTCCGCCAGTGACACCATTTACACATTCAAACGAGGTAGAGCATTGTGGTGCCTTGTGTCCACAGGGTAGAGGAATATTCTTTTTTTTTTTTGTAGTTTTTGTGACAATTATTAAACATTTGACACATGAATATACAGTAAATATATCATATATTACTGTACATATTTGAATTATTTTGTATTTAAAAACTGAATTACTCACATTATTAAAATAAAAACAACAGGATAATAATTGAGCAATTTTAAAGAAGAAAAACATACAGTGGTTTATCCTTTTTCCAAAATTTAAGAAATATAATACAATATATAACAAAATTATTTATCTTTTTAAATGTTTTGTTTTGTCAAAAAAAAGTAAATAAAAAAAAAAAAAAGATAATAAATAAAAACAATTTAAATGGACCCGGGTGTCCTATTTTTAGTATGCGGGCCCTCGTTGGAAAATGTTTTTACATCTCCGTCGTAAGATGGGGATGTAACTGACAAAAAAACAAACACGGGGGCACATATGAAACGTTTCCATTTATTTGCTGGCTGACACGCAAACGATTATAGCCTCACCCACCGGCGTCTACCCCCAGTTTATGAGTCATTGGTGGGGGTCGCCCAAACATCCACATACCTATAAGAAGTGGAGTCTGTGAGGTTATGAATGCTGAAACATTTATGACTAGCAAACAGAAAGAACACAGCTTATATTCTGCTCAGGTTTAGATGCTCTGACCTGTTTTTCTCTTCTTTTTACTCGGACTGTGTGTGTGTGCTGGATGTCACGGCTCTTTTAAGACGTCTTAATGACCACATGAAAAAAACAAAATCAAGGGTAGGATTGAAGAGGAGAAAAAAACGAGCTTGGCACATCTGCTGATGAGAACACTTTCTTCTCGTGTCATCCTTTTAATTGCTTCCCAGCACTTGTCATAATGACAGTATTGCATAGAAAGAGAGGCTGCCTCGGCCTGCACCAATACATGCATGCAGGCATTTGCACATTGCTGTGAGAGATCTGCCAAATAAACCCCATTAGTTCTTCAACCAGCACATTCAAAATAGTGGATATTGTCTGTCTAAGGGCATTTCTAATGTCAATTGCACCATGGGCAGGACCCCCTTTCGCACGTGCAGCGTCCCCTAAAGCAGTGCTTCTTGCTTATTTTCTGTTTTGAGCCCCTTGGGGGACAGAAATATGCTGTGACCCCCCGGAAATAAATTACTATTTAGAACTTTGTAATATATACTGTATCTGTATAACGCGCTGTTTGAGTTGGACTCTTTATGTAATCACCTCAGTAGAAAAATGTATGAATAAAATGAACTGAGATAACACCTGCAACAACTTAAACCAATGTTTATTATTATTTTTATTACAGTTTTTCCCATTTACTTATTTACAATTGTACTAACTGTGTGTCTTTTTTCAAAAGGATATACACACTTTTCCAAACACCACATTCAATTTTCTTGATTCCTAGATTATTTGCAAAATGACACACTTCAGTCAAAACATATGCCCATTCATCAAAATAAATCAAGCATTTGTAAAAATACAGTTTTATTGTCATCTCACTCACACAGACTTCACATGTTAAGACACTATTGGAGTGAGTTACCCACAACAGTGATAAATACAAAATACATTTGTAAACACCCCTATTTTACTATAAGAAATCACATGTTTGGGGCATTTTGCCTGACCTTTTTAGCATATGTGATGAATGATTACTGTAACTTGACAAAATATATTGGCAAATCCATAGCAATCTTCATTGTTTACTTTGAAGTGGGCCTATACATAAGGACCTAAAGAGAAAGTAAAAATATCCTTTAATCTTTTCAAGAACTGCTCAACAATAATGCTGCAAACTGCAAATATTTTTTTTTTTTACCACAGCCAGGTAAAGTAACATATCACAGTAGTCAACAATGGCATGCAGTACAAATAAAAATTTGAGACAAATAAAAAGGTTTGAAAAAAAAATCTGGAGATAAAGATGTGTGTATCACAATCCTAGTGTGTGTGTAAAGTGTGAACAAGTGTGTATAACAATCGTTATCTGTGTGCAAGATGTGAAGATGTGTGTATCACAATACTTTTATGTGTGCAAGATGGGAAGGTGTGTGTGTAAAGCATTGTGTGTAATATTTTGCTAAAACTGTGCAGCAAAGTCAATGCCTAATATTAGGCAAATCTGCACAGTGGTTTTGCTTACTGTGTGTAGACTTTGTTAACTGTGTGAACATTTAAAGGCCTACTGAAATGCGATTGTCTTATTTAAACGGGGATAGCAGGTCCATTCTATGTGTCATACTTGATCATTTCGCGATATTGCCATATTTTTGCTGAAAGGATTTAGTAGAGAACATCGACGATAAAGTTCGCAACTTTTGGTCGCTGATAAAAAAGCCTTGGCTGTATCGGAAGTAGCAGACGATATGCGCGTGACGTCACAGGTTGTGGAGCTCCTCACATCTGCACATTGTTTACAATCATGGCCACCAGCAACGAGAGCGATTCGGACCGAGAAAGCGACGATTTCCCCATTAATTTGAGCGAGGATGAAAGATTTGTGGATGAGGAAAGTGAGAGTGAAGGACTAGAGGGCAGTGGGAGCGATTCAGATAGGGAAGATGCTGTAAGAGGCGGGTGGGACCTGATATTCAGCTGGGAATGACTAAAACAGTAAATAAACACAAGACATCTATATACTCTATTAGCCACAACACAACCAGGCTTATATTTAATATGCCACAAATTAATCCCGCATAACAAACACCTCCTCCCTCCCGTCCATATAACCCGCCAATACAACTCAAACACCTGCACAACACACATAATCCCACAGCCCAAAGTACCATTCACCTCCCCAAAGTTCATACATCACATATATTTCCCCAAAGTCCCCAAAGTTACGTACGTGACATGCACATAGCGGCACGCACGTACGGGCAAGCGATCAAATGTTTGGAAGCCGCAGCTGCATGCGTACTCACGGTACCGCGTCTGCGCATCCAACTCAAAGTCCTCCTGGTAAGAGTCTCTGTTGTCCCAGTTCTCCACAGGCCAATGGTAAAGCTTGACTGTCATCTTCCGGGAATGTAAACAATGAAACACCGGCTGTGTTATCCGGCAGTCAGGGGGTGCATTCTACAGCGGGGGTGCATTATTCGGCACAACACCTGCCGCAATACACCGCTTCCCACCTACAGCTTTCTTCTTTGCTGTCTCCATTGTTCATTGAACAAATTGCAAAAGATTCACCAACACAGATGTCCAGAATACTATGGAATTTTGCGATGAAAACAGACGACTTAATAGCTGGCCACCATGCTGTCCCAAAATGTCCTCTACAATCCGTGACGTCACGCGCAGACGTCGTCCTACCGAGACATTTTCAGCAGGATATTTCGCGTGAAATTTAAAATTGCACTTTAGTAAGCTAACCCGGCCGTATTGGCATGTGTTGCAATGTTAAGATTTCATCATTGATATATAAACTATCAGACTGCGTGGTCGGTAGTAGTGGGTTTCAGTAGGCCTTTAAAATATAGTGTGTAAGCAATTGGAAAAAACTAAGTCGATTTATAACATTTAAACAAGACTACTCAGCCTTTGTGTATTTCTAGACACAGAACAGAAAGTGCACATAGTTCACTGGGTTGTTCTTTTCTATAAGCCTAACACAGTAACATTGAAAATAATACAAAATAACACCAAAATGCATCAATTTAATTTGTTTTAATCAGCCCCTCAAGTGTCCAGCAGCTATAAAAATATTAAACTATTTTGCTGAATAGACAACATGTTCAAAATAATGTATTTCTGAAAGGTCAAATATGTTGACACACACATAGAGGACAGAGGAGTTTCTTGTCTGTTCATCGCCTCTTTGCAGTGTGAGCACTGATCCTGCAGCCATGTGTTTAACTCAGTGGTTCTTAACCTTGTTGGAGGTACCGAACCCCACCAGTTTCATATGCGCATTCACCGATCCCTTCTACAGTGAAAAATAAAAATGTTTTCTTTTTCAAATTCAAGACAACGTTATATGTTTTTACTGGTGCACCAAATGAACCGTGCATGAACATCACCTTGTTCAAAGAACAAAACAAACCAGTGCATGAACTCACAACAAACTACACACCTGCAAATCAGTGTGACTTCTGCTGTTGCCGTATCCATAACACACCGATAGGGAGATGTTTTTATTTACACGATGAGTCGGGTGTGTCTTGACCTCCGCGGCGGAGGCTCCACCGAACCCCTGAGGCCGACTCACCGAACCCCTAGGGTTCGATCGAACCCAGGTTAAGAACCACTGGTTTAACTGTCAGTGTGCATGTCCTTCCCACACGTGCTAAATAAAACGCGAAATAGTGCTCGCGAAACAGTGATGAGTGTTGATAAATCGCATTGCGCTTGCTAAATATTTTTATGTGCGTCTTCTTCTCCCAGTATTGTGGATGCTTTGAATAATTAGCCTATATTTTGCATATCAATGAAAACACAGACGAAAAATGTATTCCACGCCTTATTCTGCACTTAGCACACTGCAAAAACTGAAATCTAAGTAAGATTTGTGTATTTTTTTTTCTTGTTTTTGAACACTGACTTTTTGCAATGCAGACGCAATCTACTTTGCACACGTTTTGTAGATCAGCTTTGTGTGTGCTATCAGGTTTGCAAGTGTTTTAGTACATGCAAACCTTTAGTATTTTTATTATTTTCTTTTTCAGTACCACAAGTGTGGGTTATTTCAGTTGAATGTGGCTTTAACACATTGATTGACAGTTACAGTATGTTGTTAGAGATACTGACAGTTGTTGTTTTTTTCTCACATACTATATATTTTCCTGCATGTGTGGTTTTGTCTTATTGTGGTTTCCTGTTTGTGTGACGCTCAGACCATGCACAGAGTTCGTACAAAGTCAGCGCCGACGGCTCGTTCTCTGTGTCGCTGGCCAGCGGGATGGAACTGTCACTCAGCACGGAGCCCCTTCTCCCTGGAGGTGTCGGGGGTGGAGTCAGCCCAACCGCCAGCCGCTGTAACATCAGCCTGCCAGGTGACCACACCCCCAGCCTGATCGAGTGGCGACAGAGGAAGGAGCAGAGCAAGACTAACTACACCACTTATGAACGCAGACTCAGGGTAAAAAATCTCAATGACTACCACTTGCAGTACCTGACACCAAATTAAAGTACCACTGCTAGTCACACATACATTAGGTGTGGTGAAACTACTCTCTGCATTTGACCCATCCCCTTGTTCCACCACCTGGGAGGTGAGAGGAGCAGTGAGCAGCAGTGGTGGCCGTGCTCGGGAATCATTTTTGGTGATTTAACCCCCAATTCCAACCCTTGATGCTGAGTGTCAAGCAGGGAGGTATTGGGTCCCATTTTTATAGTCTTTGGTATGACTCGGCCGGGGTATGAACTCACGACCTACCAATCTCAGGGCGGACACCCTAACCACAAGGCCACTGAGCAGGTCAAAATGTTAAAAGTTAAAGTTAAAAAGTTAAAGTACCAATGATAGTCACACACACACTAGGTGTGGTGAAATGTGTCCTCAGCATTTGACCCATCCCCTTGTTCCACACCCTGGGAGGTGAGGGGAGCACTGAGCAGCAGCGGTGGCCGCGCTCTGGAATAATTTTGGTGATTTAACCCCCACTCCAACTCTTGATACTGAGTGCCAAGCAGGGAAGTAATGGGTCCTATTTTTATAGTCTTTCCGAGGTTTGTGTCATGTCTGTGATCATGTTTTGTTTAAGTCATGTTCTGTTTGGTTTTTGGACACTTAGTTCCTGTTTTTTAACTCTCTTGTTTTGTCACCATAGCAACCACTAGTTTCACCTGTTTCACATTTTGAGTCACGCACCTGTTTTCACTGATCATGTCACCAGTATTTAAACTTGTAGTTGCCAGGCAGTCAGCCTGGTGACATTATCCATACTACCATACTGGGGCGGCATGGCGTAGTGGGTAGAGCAACCGTGCCAGAAACCTGAGGGTTGCAGGTTCGCTCCCCGCCTCTTACCATCCAAAAATAGCTGCCGTTGTGTCCTTGGGCGGGACACTTCACCCTTTGCCCTCGGTGCCACTCACACCGGTGAATTGAATGATGAATGATAGGTGGTGATCGGAGGGGCCGTTGGCGCAAATTGCAGCCACGCTTCCGTCAGTCTATCCCAAGGCAGCTGTGGCTATGAAAGTAGCTTACCACCACCAGGTGTGAATGATTGATGAGTTCTACATGTAAAGCGACTTTGGGTACTTAGAAAAGCGCTATATAAATCCCAGGTATTATTATTATTATTATTACTTCTGCTCACTTCATGCCATGCTACTTCTGTACCTCCATGCTACCTTTGAAATCTATGCCATAGTTCCCTGCGTTCCAAGAAAGTTTTGTTAATTGTTCATAGTTTTTTTGCCCAAGTGCTAGTTTTGGTTTCATTAGTCAAGTTTGTTCTCCGCCTTTGTGCGCGCCTTTTGTTTGTACCCTTTTGTTTGTATTTTGTAGTTAGTGTTAAAATAAAAGATGTCCTTACCTTCACGCCTCGCCCGCTCCAACTTTACTTGCATCTCGGGAAAACAAACAACCCATAGTCTAAGTCTTGACAGTTTGAAGTCACGACCTATCAATCTCAGGACGGACACCCTAACCACAAGGCCACTGAGCAGGTCAAAATGTGTTTCTGAGTGGGTTTTAGCAACACAAAACATCCACAATGACATTCATTTCCACTTTTTTTTTTTCCTCACAATGGATTTCAAATGAAATCAATCAAGATGTGATTCAAGTGAACACTTAAAAGAGTTCACAAAATGACCACACATCAGCCAGCTCCATGGTAGTGTCCTGGAGGTGTGCGAGAGGTTTCCAGTAACAACCTGTGAAACTCGAACTCCATGACCGAGAGTTAAAGTAGAGCTGGAAAATGATGGTAGTTAAACAAAATATTCACAAATTGGATTCTTAGGGGTAAAGGTGGGAATTGTTGGTCACCTTATGATTCGATTATAAATATAATATCTACCCGTTCATATACATATGACTGGCAGCGTTGTTGCACTGTGTAGATATAATTCTCCCTCCTGCTGAGTTACTAATCTACTTGCCAATGTCCTCTTCTAGTTTATCTCTGCTGTAATGCGGTTTCAGTTAGACTTCTGTTGAAGTGTGCAAAGCATTTATTATTTTCCTGTTTTACTAATTCACACTCAAGCTAGCTTGGCAGCGCAGCCAGTCCTCTCCTCTCTCCATGTGTTTGTGTGTTATAAATCTGTATAATTTTATTTATTTCATTTCATTTTTTTTCATTTAATTTTTATTTATCTCCTTCATTGATGTGCATCTTTGATCAATAGACATCTAAAGGCCTACTGAAATGCGATTTTCTTATTTAAACAGGGATAGTAGGTCCATTCTATGTGTCATACTTGATCATTTCGCGATATTGCCATATTTTTGCCGAAAGGATTTAGTAGAGAGCATCGACGATAAAGTTCGCAACTTTTGGTCGCTAATAAAAAAGCCGTGCCTGTACCGGAAGTAGCAGACGATATGCGCGTGACGTCACAGGTTGTGGAGCTCCTCACATCTGCACATTGTTTACAATCATGGCCACCAACAACGAGAGCGATTCGGACCGAGAAAGCGACAATTTCCCCATTAATTTGAGCGAGGATGAAAGATTTGTGGATGAGGAAAGTGAGAGTGAAAGACTAGAGGGCAGTGGGAGCGATTCAGAAAGGGAAGATGCTGTGAGAGGCGGGTGGGACCTGATATTCAGCTGGGAATGACTAAAACAGTAAATAAACACTAGACATATATATACTCTATTAGCCACAACACAACCAGGCTTATATTTAAAATGCCACAAATTAATCCCGCATAACAAACACCTCCCCCTTCCCGTCCATATAACCCGCCAATACAACTCAAACACCTGCACAACACACTCAATCCCACAGCCCAAAGTACCGTTCACCTCCCCAAAGTTCATACAGCACATATATTTCCCCAATGTCCCCAAAGTTGCATACGTGACATGCACATAGCGGCACGCACGTATAGGCAAGCGATCAAATGTTTGGTAGCCGCAGCTGCATGCGTACTCACGGTACCGTGTCTGCATATCCAACTCAAAGTCCTCCTGGTAAGAGTCTCTGTTGTCCCAGTTCTCCACAGGCCAATGGTAAAGCTTAACTGTCATCTTTCGGGAATGTAAACAATGAAACACCGGCTGTGTTTGTGTTGTTGCTGCAGCCGGCCGCAATACACCGCTTCCCACCTACAGCTTTCTTCTTTGCTGTCTCCATTGTTCATTGAACAAATTGCAAAAGATTCACCAACACAGATGTCCAGAATACTGTGGAATTTTGCGATGAAAACAGACAACTTAATAGCTGACCACCATGCTGTCCCAAAATGTCCTCTACAATCCGTGACGTCACGCGCAGGCGTCATCATACCGAGACGTTTTCAGCAGGATATTTCACACGAAATTTAAAATTGCACTTTAGTAAGCTAACCCGGCCGTATTGTCATGTGTTGCAATGTTAAGATTTCATCATTGATATATAAACTATCAGACTGCGTGGTCGGTAGTAGTGGGATTCAGTAGGCCTTTAAACCTCAGCCACTAAACACACATTTACACACCAATGCCTGAGAAGGAGCAGGATGAAGAACATTTTTACATTTTTATATTTTCCTTTTACATAATACGTAGTCTTACATAATGGATATCATACAACCAAACAAATACATCCAAATATAATGAAAACAAACAAAATACACACAAAAAAGCACCAGTGCAAAACTTCATGAAGTACAAACCGAACAAAAAAAAGTAATATACACCTCACGGGATGATACAAAACAATTACAAAACCAGACAAAAAAATAAGTAAAATAATAAATATAAAGCAAAATGGAAACACTTATGGCTGTCCATATGATCTTATAGTTCTGTCTTTATATATTTTTTTTAAATTGGAATATATTTTTACAGTCTTTTATCTCATTGTAAAGATAATTCCATAGTTTAACCCCCACCACTGATATACGCATTTGTTTTAAAATTGTCCTTGATTACTGATGTTTGAAATTACCTTTTCTTCTATGCTCTTCATTCTCAGAAGTGATGACAAACATTTTTTGTAAATTTGCTGGTAATGTTTTACCGCATTTAACATACATAAATAACCGATTGCACTGCTGCAATACAAGCTATGTCCCCTTTGATCAGTGTAGTAATAATAATTTGAAACAAATCAATGTGACTTTTAAGCAAGCTGAACAAATGACACAGTTGGTCTGTCCTGAGTAATTCAGATCTTCACACATAGCAAGCATGCCTCATCAAATGAGTCACAAACGCTAAACTGTACTTTCCACAAATATGACTTAGAACTTTTACACCTGTTTTCTTCAGTGTAATGGTTTCCACATCGCTCCTAGTGTTAAAAAAAATAAATATTGAATACATTCATTGTAACTGATTAAGATTCCATAGGCGAGCGGTTTTACTCTAAATGTCATCACTGATTCATCTAAACTCGTGAAAGTTGTACTACAGGTTTATATATCCCACTCTCGTTTGACCTTACTGAGAATTTTTGACTACAATGCCGTTAAGTTTAAAAAGTTGTTTTTATTAAATGTGATTAATGATATTCTTTTGTGGACCTTTCCTCGCAGGCACATAACAGGAACCTGCTGTCCATAGACTTTGATCAAAGCACCAGAGTCGGGAAGATATACGATGACCACAGGAAGTTCACCCTCCATATCCAGTATGATGACCTTGGCCGACCCGTGGTCTGGTCTCCAAGTAGCAAATACACAGAAGTAAATGTCACTTACTCCGGGGGTGGACTCTTGTCAGCCATCCACCGGGGAGAATGGTTTGAACGTCTGAAATACGAAAACGATAAGGTGGTGTCCAGAGCCTGGGTCAATGGCAAGATATGGAGCTACACGTACATAGACAGAGTAAGACCTCAGCTTTGGTTTTCATTGCCTTCCAGAATGTATCAGCTATTTCCATTTTCTGATCTTTTTCACTAATGAAGGTTAAAAAACAAATGTTCCAACTATGAAGTCTATGCATTTGCACAAACTGAAAAATGTCTGTGAGCATTTCAAAATGTGTAGTCAAAGTTTATAAGAAAACTTTCAGCATTTGACCTTCTGTATTAATCTCTTACCTTCCTGAATACGCCATAAGAATAATTTCACAGTAATGAAGTACTTTTAGAACACCATAGCTTTGAACTTCCATTTATGAAACACCTTTTTTAAAGCAGTACTTAACTGATAGCAGGATTCCTTAGCAAATATATTATGAAACGTGAAACGGAAATAGGTATGCTATTGCATGTTCCATTCCAAGTGTGACAAATTAGGAGGTTCAATTTCCGTTCTCAAAATTAATTCTAATGAAACATCCACCCAGAAATATACTTAGTGTCAGTTTTTAATATAACATTAGAGTGAAATTAATTGAACTCAGAGAATAATTTTAAATGGATGAGATCTACTGTTAACATTTTAATAGTGATATTATGCCCAACATTCATATACTTGAGTTCAAGCTGTTGAAAATGTGTCCAAACCCCACATATCCACAACACAATTGTAAAAGTGAAAACGTAAATGATGCTTCAGCACCACAAAAGTGTACGCTACTCAAAAAGTTGAACAATGCTGATTGACTTAGTGTGAAACCCCTTTCTCTCCTTTCAGTCGGTCATGCTACTCCTGCACAGCCAGCGACGATACGTCTTTGAATATGACCAGACCGATCGGCTGATTGCGGTCACGGTGCCAAGCATGGCCAAACACAGCCTGCACTCGCTCCTGTCAATCGGTTACTACAGGAATATCTACACGCCTCCAGACAGTCAGGCGTCCTTCCTGCAGGACCACACTCTGGATGGAAGGCTGCTCAGGACTCAGTACTTAGGAACAGGGCGCAGTGTCATCTACAGGTATGGCACCAGTGGAATATTTTAATTATTACAAATCATTTTGAAGTTATCCAAGATCTCTTCTTTGTTATCTGGCTTAGCCTAGTCAAACATTGAAGATGTAGGATGGACGGTTGCACAATGCTGGATATTACCAAGATTAACCAAGCCAGGATTTTCTAATTTAGTCATCAGCATGTTATGTGGGGTTAACAGCAGATGACCATTAACCACCATATTAACAACACTGCATTTTACTCCACTCAGGATTGGGATTATATTGGATTTATTGTAATTAGTATGGATGTTCTCATTCATTCAGGTAATTGTATTTTCAGAGTATTTAATAGATCGCAATGTGACAGTTTGTCTTGGAAGACATTTCTCCTCTCATCTTAATAGGATTCAATATGTCATGTTGATTGACACATTTCTAGAAAGCTAAGGACCGGTGGCCGGACCTCTCCCTCCAATATTAATATTATTTTCCTCAGCATCCTTTGCAAAATACAGGTGTCCTCTGTAGGAGGTTACCATGTCAATGCAAGGATCTTCCAATGTGTTTACACTCGTCCAAGCTCCTCTACAACAGGAGCACTCTAGTGTTTTAAGGAATTTGCTGCAAAAATGTTCGTCCCCCAAGTGTTGAACTGAGCTCGGGGGCGGGTTGAATAGCCCTGCTGTAAGTGATGGGCAGTAACAAGCTACATGTAGCAAAGCTACGTAGTTTAACTAAATTTTTCAGTAGCTTGGCGGTACCTGGCGATTCCTGTCGTTTAGCTAATTTAAGACCTATGTAGCTTACATCAAAGCTACATGTTACAAAGTGAGATAAAGGTCAGGGAATCCAGGCCAAAAAAATAGGGAGAAAATACAATGATCTGGATGAATAAGAACATCCATACATACAAAGAAAATCCACGTTGATTGGTTGGTGTTTGTATGAGGAGTCACTATTGGCTAAGGTTAGGGCGAAAAATTATGGACTGGTCAATCAGAGGAAAGATAAGGCAAGTCATCAAAACCAGGAAGCAAAATAATGACATACACGCACCCACGTCACATGATGACGAGGGAGTCGGAGACAGAGGGACGCTTCAAGCTGAGGACTCAAAAAAAAGAGCCATACTTGAATATGGCAGAGGGATTCTCTCCCGCAGATTAGATTTGTCCTTTGGTGATGAAGACGACGTCCAGGAAACCCACAATAATGTGTGTCCTCCACCATATTTAGACAAATGTGTGTGTTTGGAGAAAAGAATGCCCCAAAACTTAGTTTTAATTTGTTTCATTTGTAAACCAAAATCCTAACTGCTCTCTTCATCTAAGATGTCCAACACAAATTTAGGAACACACAATAAGGTGAGTTCAGTTAATGAAAAGTATTACTGCACATAACCATTATCAAATGTCCCCAAACAACACACTATATATAGATATAGATATAGATAGATGATATTTTTATTTTTTTTTATTTTTTTTTTACTGTCGGTAAAAAAAAAAAAATCATCATAGGGTTAGGCCAAAGAAAAAGCAAACTAAAATATATACATACAGTGGGGTGCGGGGACCCTGAGAGGTAGTTGTAGGGTGTTGCCTGCTAAATGGTAATTAAAAGTAATGGGCCCTTAATGGGTCCATTTGTACACATACTCAGTTACATTAACTTTTATATTATACATGTGGGCCCATAGATATAGCTGCCGTTAAATGGGGTTGTATAGCTTAGTGCATGTCATATGTAACTTTGATGTAGCAAGCTACTTTTGCCGTGTGGCTTGCTACAATTCCTTCTAGCTTCAATACATTTAATTGAGAATAATTTGTAGCTTAGCTTATTACATTTTCCAAGTAGCTTGCCCATCACTGCCTGCTGTAAACGGAAAAAGCATAGGCCATATCGTGGAATCTGTGACATTTGTGTACCCAGGAAACAAAACAAAAAATTAATGTCAGTGTAAATAAACTCTAATATACACTTTTTTTTCTATTGCGCTAAGTGATCTGATTGCATATTTAATGAATACAATTTAAAAGATTAATTTTTACTACCTTTAACACTGTAAAATGTTTTATTTTTGTATATACCCACTTCCTAAAATTAGGCTTTACCATACATTCAAATACTTAATAAATGTTGTATTTTCACATATTTGTGTTATTAATTCTTACATTATGCCATCAATACTTTAATTTAAAAAAACAGCAACAAAAAAACACAATTCACACTTTGGTCATGTCCCTGAGTGTTTTGTTGTTGCTACTTAAACAAATTGAAATATTCCACAAGTCACAAGGCCCACAGGAAGTGACATTATTCAGATCGTCTGCAAGGCAGAAGTACATTTGGAAATTAATTAGTCATTTCTTTTTGTGTATATTATTATTCTATTTTATTTCAACTACTAGGGGGTTAAAATCTCAAATGTTACCTAAATCCTTTTTTACCTAAATGTATTTATTTGATTTGTAGATATTTTTATGGGACACATTTTTTTTAATCACTGTAATGTGCTTAGTGTCAACATGCTGTTCATTCATGTTGCATAATTGCCACTGTAGCTTTATCTGTGTTAATTATATGCTTAAAACTCTCATATGTTACTTTGAGTCCTCTTAGTCAAATGAGTCATATTTACCAAAGGAACCTTATTCAAATGAAACAAAGTTGCCTGAGGTGTGCTAGTACACATTTAGAGTAGTTAAATGTGTGTATTAACAGATTTGGAGTAGAAAAAAATACAACCATTTTAGTGAATTCTAAAACTTGCAGCAAATACATTTAATAATAATTTAGTGGAATTGGTAAAGGACGTGACAGGTTTAAATCAAAACTGCACCAGTGTTTCTCGCTTCCCTTCATCCAGGGATTATCAACTCGTAATTTGGACCTGCAACTAAATTAAAAAAAAAGATTAAAATGATTGTTTTTGGTTATATTACAATTGTATCTTGTACTTGTGATGTGTGTTGTCAGAGTTGACACTATGTCATTTTACATTTCTTAAAAAGTTAAAACGGAGGCTCTTAACAGAGTTCCGTTGATGTATAAAGTGCTTTGACTTAACTTATGTTGGGATTTGGCTCTATATAAATACAATTGAAATTAATTTAATATCAGTCCTCAAATTCATTTGATATTCTTTTGTAAATGCAGTTTTTATCATATTGCATCTCAGGTCGTTCTCAATGCAAAAAATTATGATCAAAGTTCTGACATGATTTATTTTGTGTAATTTCCTGAAATTCTTATTTCTATACTAAATGTATATATAGTTGGGATAATGTTCCAAAGGTTTAGTGCACAGAACATGCAACACTCAGATTTGGACTGATAGGTAGACTGATTTAAGGTATGTCTCATCATTATCATTATCATCATCATCATCATCATCATCATCAGACATTACTGATGTGATTGTATAAATAGCTGGATAATTGATTGGGACAGTGTTATGACATTTAACTTTTTTTAATACTCATTAGCTTTATATGGACACTTTAATAAAATGGTCACTATTTTAGTATATCAAAGGCATTAACTTCACTAGCAGCAGGCATGATTTTGTTTTAAAAGAAGTTAATTAAGTTGTGTAACTTCCTATTTCGATTGACAAAAGATTTAGGAGTATCATTAAAAAAGTACAGCTACCAGTCTTCTGTTAACATTTCCTGCAATCTGAATTCTTAATTTCATACATTAATGTTCTGTGAATTCTCACCTCATTCTCCTATGTTTCCAAGGTATACACCAGCAGCACGGCTCTCTGAGGTGACTTATGACTCCACCCTGGTGACCTTTACTTACGATGAAGCTTCCGGCACTGTCAAGACCATCCATCTAACCCATAACGGCTTCATAAGCTCCATACGATACAGGCAGACAGGTACCAGTGCAATTAAAGCCACACTGCACACTAAAGAAATTAAAACAAAGTATTTAAAATGTGCTGGCATCTGAAATTATTTGCAATATGCCAAAGTTGCAGCATTATGCACTCTGATTCAAGAGGAGGCTGCAACTGTTAGAAGTGTCAAATGTTTGTGTATGTGGGCGACACTATAGTTCACTGCAACTCCAGATGGTGACACATTCTGTAATTTTTTAATAAAATGCATGCTTGATTCTCATCAGAAATACAGTCGTACATCGATATTCGTTTACATTTTTCCAATCAGAAAAAACGTAAATCCATCCATCCATTTACTACCGCGTGTCCCTCTCGGGGTCGCAGGTAAGGTCAATCCAACTAATCTAAAATATAACGCATTTTATGGAACACAAAATACAAACCCTGTTTCCATATGAGTTGGGAAATTGTGTTAGATGTAAATATAAACGGAACACAATGATTTGCAAATCATTTTCAACCCATATTCAGTTGAATATGCTACAAAGACAACATATTTGATGTTCAAACTCATAAACATTTTTTCTTTTGCAAATAATCATTAACTTTAGAATTTGATGCCAGCAACATGTGACAAAGAAGTTGGGAAAGGTGGCAATAAATAATGATAAAGTTGAGGAACGCTCATCAAACACTTATTTGGAACATCCCACAGGTGAACAGGCAAATTGGGAACAGGTGGGTGCCATGATTGGGTATAAAAGTAGATTCCATGAAATGCTCAGTCATTCACAAACAAGGAAGGGGCGAGGGTCACCACTTTGTCAACAAATGCGTGAGCAAATTGTTGAGCAGTTTAAGAAAAACCTTTCTCAACCAGCTATTGCAAGGAATTTAGGGATTTTACCATCTACGCTCCGTAATATCATCAAAGGGTTCAGAGAATCTGGAGAAATCACTGCATGTAAGCAGCTAAGCCTGTGACCTTCGATCCCTCAGGCTGTACTGCATTAACAAGCGACATCAGTGTGTAAAGGATATCACCACATGGGCTCAGGAACACTTCAGAAACCCACTGTCAGTAACTACAGTTGGTCGCTACATCTGTAAGTGCAAGTTAAAACTCTCCTATGCAAGGTGAAAACTTTTAATCAACAACACCCAGAAACGCTGTCGGCTTCGCTGGGCCTGAGCTCATCTAAGATGGACTGATACAAAGAGGAAAAGAACCATCCGGATTGTTATAGGCACAAAGTTGAAAAGCCAGCATGTGTGATGGTATGGGGGTGTATTAGTGCCCAAGACATGGGTAACTTACACATCTGTGAAGGCGCCATTAATGCTGAAAGGTACATACAGGTTTTGGAGCAACATATGTTGCCATCCAAGCAACGTTACCATGGACGCCCCTGCTTATTTCAGCAAGACAATGCCAAGCCACGTGTTACATCAACGTGGCTTCATAGTAAAAGAGTGCGGGTACTAGACTGGCCTGCCTGTAGTCCAGACCTGTCTCCCATTGAAAATGTGTGGTGCATTATGAAGCCTAAAATACCACAACGGAGACCCCCGGACTGTTGAACAACTTAAGCTGTACATCAAGCAAGAATGGGAAAGAATTCCACCTGAGAAGCTTAAAAAATGCGTCTCCTCAGTTCCCAAACGTTTACTGAGTGTTGTTAAAAGGAAAGGCCATGTAACACAGTGGTGAACATGCCCTTTCCCAACTACTTTGGCACGTGTTGTAGCCATGAAATTCTAAGTTAATTATTTTTTGCAAAAAAAAAATAAAGTTTATGAGTTTGAACATCAAATATCTTGTCTTTGTAGTGCATTCAATTGAATATGGGTTGAAAATGATTTGAAAATCATTGTATTAGGTTTATATTTACATCTAACACAATTTCCCAATTCATATGGAAACGGGGTTTGTACACAAAACACATTTTACGTCGCATGAATATAGTTTTACCTCAATAAAACAATGTGAAATACATATACATGACATATTCAATCAATAAATTAACATTTGACTTTGATCGTACCAATACAAGTTTTTCACGTCCGATACGATACCGATATTGCAGCCTTCAGTATGGGCCAATACAATTTGATCCGAAACCACATCGGCATGAATAATACATAATTGTATTACGTTGTCGTGTGCGATAGGCTGCAGCCTTTCCTCATCCCCGAAAGGGACAAGCGGTAGAAATTGGATGGATGTAATGTTAAAATAGCCTTGATTAAGGGAAATTACCCAGAGAACAATGGTAGGTATGAAAACACATTATTTATTAACCGTCTGTAATGGACTTATGATATCTGCTATTGCTAAAGGGTTCGCTTACGAAAAAAACTACTTTTCTTACCTGTTGGTTCCTGTTTTTGTGTATTTGGAATCCCTGTAGATATCGTAAATGTAAAATACATCCATGGAGTCATGGTGGAGATATTTATGAAACAATCTTGCCTTCTTCCAAACTTGCTTTTGAGACTTCAGTGATATATTTTGCCTTAGTTACATCAGCCGATATCGCCATTACTGGTAGAGCTTTGCCCAAAGAGCTTTGTAGAAGCCCACCAGTTATGTCCTCTTGTTGTAGGGCAGACTCGCTCGTACATGCACATGCATGCTAAAATCCGCAAACAATACTGAGAGGAGAAGATGCAAATATAATGTACAGCACCTGCAATGTGGTTTGTCAACACTCATCACAGTTTTGAGAGCACTATTTAGAGTTGTATTTAGCGCCTCTGAAAAGTATGTGCAAACCAACACAGTTACACACACGGCTGCAGGATTGGTGCAGGAAAAAACTATGTGTGTGGGTGTGTGTGTGTGTGTGTGTGTGTGTGTGTGTGTGTGTGTGTGTGTGTGTGTGTGTGTGTGTGTGTGTGTGTGTGTGTGTGTGTGTGTGTGTGTGTGTGTTTGCGTGTGTGTGTGTGTGTGTGCAACGTATTTCTATGTTCTGTCAAGAATAAAAATATTAGACAAATCGTCTAAACAGCAACATCATTTTATAATTGTATAGCTACATGCTTGATGACTTAAGGGTAGGGATGTATACCGGGTACTGGTATCTTTTGGGACCGGTTCCTAATTGCATTGGTCGACGAAGACCATTAAGAATGCTGGACAAATGATAAAGCTGTCGGTATTTTTTTTCTCCGTATCAGTACCAGGCAACTTCAACCCTAAACTAACACCCTCCCCGGATTGTTAATAACCAAATGTAAACAATCAAATGTAGATACTTTTCTTATGCCTTCTGATCGCTCTCTCTCTCTCTCTCTCTCTCTCTCTCTCTCTCTCTCTCTATGTCCACTACTTGCTGTACATATCCTACCAAGTCAGACCTACACTGTTTCAATATCCATTTCTCTGTTCTCAATTGTTGATGACTGATGATAACAACCAAACCTAACCCCCCACACCCCTCCTCCACACCCCGAATTGTAAATAATGTAATTAATTCAATGTATACACCCTGATGATTATCTTGTGTGATGACTGTATTATCCATCCATCCATCCATCCTTCTTCTCCCGCTTATACGAGGTCGGGTCCCGGGGGCAGCAGCCTAAGCAGGGAAGCCCAGACTTCCCTCTCCCCAGCCACTTCGTCCAGCTCCTCCCGGGGGATCCCGAGGCGTTCCCAGGCCAGCCGGGAGACATAGTCTTCCCAACGTGTCCTGGGTCTTCCCCGTGGCCTCCTACCGGTCGGACGTGCCCTAAACACCTCACTAGGGAGGCGCTCGGGTGGCATCCTGACCAGATTCCCGAACCACCTCATCTGGCTCCTCTCGATGTGGAGGAGCAGCGGCTTTACTTTGAGCTCCCACCGATGACAGAGCTTCTCACCCTATCTCTAAGGGAGAGCCCCGCCACCCGGCGGAGGAAACTCATTTCGGCCGCTTGTACCCGTGATCTTGTCCTTTCGGTCATAACCCAAAGCTCATGACCATAGGTGAGGATGGGAACGTAGATCGACCGGTAAATTGAGAGCTTTGCCTTCCGGCTCAGCTCCTTCTTCACCACAACGGATCGATACAGCGTCCGCATTACTGAAGACGCCGCACCGATCTCACGATCCACTCTTCTCTCACTCGTGAACAAGACTCCGAGGTACTTGAACTCCTCCACTCGGGGCAGGATCTCCTCCCCAACCCGGAGATGGCACTCCACCCTTTTCTGACTGTATTATGATGATAGTATATATGATAGTATATGTCTGTATCATGAATCAATTAAGTGGACCCCGACTTAAACAAGTTGAAAAACGTATTCGGGTGTTAACATTTAGTGGTCAATTGTACGGAATATGTACTTCACTGTGCAACCTACTAATAAAAGTCTCAATCAATCAATCAAAGTTTAAATACTGGTATCGGGACAACACTATTTTAGATGCTGGCCAACATAATCTAATATTAGTTTTTTTTGGTGATATTAGACCAATATCTGATATCAATTTCAGACTTGGACACCCCTAAAAATATGAACCATAAACCAACTAATTATGTTGAAAGACGGTGGATTTCACAGAGCGCAGCAAAGTCATGACCATCTGGAGGGTCCCCTGAGCCAAATCGATACTTAAAAGCCTTACAGTACATCGCCATTGTCGATGCAATTTACTAACACAGCAATAATCCCACCTCTCCTTTTTGCTACCACTTCAACTTACGATGGGCTCACCGTGACCAAGTGTCACCATTGTGCAGGGTGCTGTGTGTGTGTGTGTGTGTGTGTGTGTGTGTGTGTGTGTGTGTGTGTGTGTGTGTGTGTGTGTGTGTGTGTGTGTGTGTGTGCTTTTTATCACTTTGCCCTCATTCTGAAAAGACACTCACCTTCCTTTAACTGATCTCATTTCAGCAGAACAAACGGAGGTTCGGAGCGAGGAGAGATAGTAGTAATTGTCAACTTGAGAGGAGACAAGGAAGAGTTGGGACTTAAAAAAAGGGGAGAGATAGGGCGAGGGGAGAAAATGAGCACAGAACGATGACAGCTATAGAAACGAGATGAGCAGAATGTGGGTTCCCTTGGGCTGTTGAAAAGTCTGCTACTCACTCACTGTAAATCTGCCATTTCCTCATTAGGGAGGTGTAGATTCAACATTCCAAAGAAAATGAAAAAAACAGAGGATGTAATGTTGATCCCGCTCTATGCAGTCTGCTAAGCCAGACGCTTAGTCATTCTAAGTGCAATCACAGTCATCTCAAATGGTGCTGTAATGCCGTTTCATTAACAGGAATTTATTTTTCCCCAATGGAGGACAAGTGGTAGTCGCTAGCCGGAGAGGAGATGAATGATGTTGTTAAAGTTGATGTTCTGACATTAAGGAGCACATAGCCCCATCATGGCTGTTGTCTTTAGATTTCATTATCTCGCCATTTCAAAGGTCACCACTGGAAATGCCAAAGAGGGGTGCGAGTAGTTACAACTGAATGGATTGCACTGAGCATGTCTGTGTTAATGATGTTGAACGAGTTTTGTGAATTGACTGGATCAGGTGGGATGATCTGGAAGGCATTAGGGCCACCAGGGGATTTGTATGTGTATGAGTGTGTGTGTGTGTGTGTGTGTGTGTCTCTCTTGTTAATGTCTGCGAATTCCTGTTTAGGCCCACTGACCAGCCGACAGATCTTCCGCTTCAGCGAGGAAGGTTTAGTCAATGCCAGGTTTGACTACAGTTACAATAACTTCCGTGTGACTAGCATGCAAGCGGTCATCAATGAGACTCCCCTGCCAATTGATCTTTACCGCTACGTCGATGTCTCGGGACGGGTGGAGCAGTTTGGCAAGTTCAGCGTCATCTTCTATGACCTTAACCAGGTAAATTCAAGTGAGGCAATGTTTGTTGTTAAAGTTTATTTTTCTATATGTCTTTGGTTCAAAAAGTACTTTTCAAAAGTATCTGAGTGTATAGGGAATGTTAATGTTGTTTTGTTTACCTCCTTACAAAGACATGATCAGTCCAATGCTATTTAATGGTGACTTTATTTTACCAGAGAGACAAAATGTTAAAAAGAACAGAATGTTAAAGGCCTACTGAAATGCGAGTTTCTTATTTAAACAGGGATAACAGGTCCATTCTATGTGTCATACTTGATCATTTTGCGATATTGCCATATTTTTGCTGAAAGGATTTAGTAGAGAACATCGACGATAAAGTTCGCAACTTTTGGTCGCTGATAAAAAAGCCTTGCCTGTACCGGAAGTAGCAGACGATATGCGCGTGACGTCACCGGTTGTGGAGCTCCTCACATCTGCACATTGTTTACAATCATGGCCACCAGCAGCGAGAGCGATTCGGACCGAGAAAGCGACGATTTCCCCATTAATTTGAGCGAAGATGAAAGATTTGTGGATGAGGAAAGTGAGAGTGAAGGACTAGAGGGCAATGGGAGCGATTCAGATAGGGAAGATGCTGTGAGAGGCGGGTGGGACCTGATATTCAGCTGGGAATGACTAAAACAGTAAATAAACACAAGACATATATATACTCTATTAGCCACAACACAACCAGGCTTATATTTAATATGCCACAAATTAATCCCGCATAACAAACACCTCCCCCCTCCCGTCCATATAACCCGCCAATACAACTCAAACACCTGCACAACACACTCAATCCCACAGCCCAAAGTACCGTTCACCTCCCCAAAGTTCATACAGCACATATATTTCCCCAAAGTTACGTACAAGACATGCACATAGCGGCACGCACGTACGGGCAAGCGTTCAAATGTTTGGAAGCCGCAGCTGCGTACTCACGGTTCCGCGTCTGCGTATCCAACTCAAAGTCCTCCTGGTAGGAGTCTCTGTTGTCCCAGTTCTCCACAGGCCAATGGTAAAGCTTGACTGTCATCTTCCGGGAATGTAAACAATGAAACACCGGCTGTGTTTGTGTTGCTGCAGCCGGCCTCAATACACCGCTTCCCACCTACAGCTTTCTTCTTTGCTGTCTCCATTGTTCATTGAACAAATTGCAAAAGATTCACCAACACAGATGTCCAGAATACTGTGGAATTTTGCGATGAAAACAGACGACTTAATAGCTAGCCACCATGCTGTCCCAAAATGTCCTCTACAATCCGTGACGTCACCCTGAAACGTTTTCAGCAGGATATTTCGGCGCAAAATTTTAAATTGCACTTTAGTAGGCTAACCCGGCCGTATTGGCATGTGTTGCAATGTTAAGATTTCATCATTGATATATAAACTATCAGACTGCGTGGTCGGTAGTAGTGGGTTTCAGTAGGCCTTTAAGTAAAGGCTATGAATTGAGTTGTATTTAATGGTGTGAAACTGTGATAATTTTGAGGAAGGTGGGGGATAAACCCCAAATGATATTAAGAGTGCTGGTACCAACGAGGGTGAGGAAACCTATTAGTAACGTATTTTGGGCCTGATCTGAGGTTTCCGTGTACTAAAACACATGCAAACTTGAAAGCTTGTGCACTGAGGAGTGTAGAAGTTAAACAAGGAAATATGCAGAATATAAAAAGGTAATCAGAATGTGAAAAATACTGGGAGTAGTGTTTAAAAGCAAACATAATGAGTTAGCGTCTGCAATGTGATTGATCAAACTTGTAAGTGTTTGCGGATGCTGTTTTTGCGTCTATATTCAGCACATTTCTAATATACAGTACATGCAAACTGGCACGGATATACACAAATGAAAGGAGGGGACCTGTGCAATGTCAGACGACGAAGATTGTTAGAAATATGTCCGGCAATTATATTTTTGAGCTGCCTGATTACTTTGGGGCTGATTTTACATAAAGGAGCAATTGTATATCTCCTATCAAAAAATATCTTGCAACACTGCATTTTCTTGCATGTCGATCATTCCTGCACCAAGTGTTGAATGCTATGTCACACATGGTGTACAAGTACTATATCATATTACCACACACTCTGGACACAAGTTAGGACACAAAACACATTTTCCTCTTGATCCCGGTGCTCAACACTACCAGTCAGGCAGAGCATTGCTATAATGTTGCTCAAATTCGAACAATTTGTGTAGCACACTTTGGTTGTGCTAAAAATCCGGTTCTGTTGTCTAGATTGCACTGGAGGAGTGTTTCAATTTTGCCCAAAAAGGTGATACATATTATAGTTGTGTGTTGCACGTTCTGCAACATAGCAAAACACCACTGGTTAGATAGAGCATGATGCTATCGATGTGGAGGAAAATGTTTGTTTCCATAGTGTCAGCCTCATTTAAATAGGGTGATCTGCACCACTTGTGCTCTGGCTATCCATTGCTCATACGTTTTCAGTCGATCACTAACAACACAGAATCATGTGTAGTTTGTCAAGTTTGCACATGTTACTTAGTACTTATAATTGTGTAACTTAGTAGAGCAAAAATACTTTACCATCCTTAGGGATTATTCAACAGAGCCATGTACTGTAAAATTTTGTTTGAAAACCTCCTAGCCTCAGCCAGAACACTTAACTCAGGAATGGGTCCAGCATGACAAAGACCTAAAACATACGGCCAAGGCAACAACAAAGTTGCTTCAGACAAAGCACTGATTAAAATCCTAGAGTGGCTGAGTTATTCTCCATACAACATTTCATAAGGGTCGGAAGATTTGGGTTGCCAAGTGATATCCTCGAAACCTTCAGGATTTGGAGGGTATCCGGAGAGAGGAGTAGACCAAAATCCCTCGTGAGATTTATGCAAACATGTTGACAAACACGAAACATCTGACTTCTGTGTTTACCAACAAGGGTTTCTCCACCAAGTACTAAGTCACGTTCTGCTTGGGGATGAACTACTTATTCCACTCAATCAAATGTGAATTTATTTATCATCTTCATTCATTGTTTTTTTTGACATATGTGTTTAATATTATGTATTTCTCTTTTTAAATAGGCCTACCATAAAACTTATGGACTGTTCATGTCACAAGGGGGTAAACTTACTAAATCAACAGGAAATGTAATACATATTTTGCCCAAAGTAGTACCTACTGTATATCAGATGTTTGGTACTATTTGATTTAGTCTATCTACATATAATTTTCCTAAATAAAATGGAAAATTACAAACCATAACTTTGGAGGTTCCACTGTAACTAAACATTATCCAGAAAGAAAGTTGTGGGGCATTTGATTGGCTAAAATTGCCAATCAGTTATAGGTTATACCACTACTTTTGTTCAACTTTTTTGTTTTAAACATATTTTCACCTTGTGTTTTGATTAAAGTAGGATTTGCTTATAGTATATGTAAAATCATGGGCTATTCTTGTCCAAATATTACAGGTATATATAGTAATTCCTCTTTATTTCTGATATTATTTCTGATACAACTTATTTTAGATGTTGTTTTAGGTATGTCTTCAGGTTAACAAAGGCTGCTGCTTTCCAGGTGATCACTACGCATCTAATGAAGCACACCAAGGTGTTTAACTCCTATGGCCAGGTGGTAGAGGTCCAGTATGAGATCCTTAAATCCATCGCCTATTGGATGACCATCCAGTATGACTCTGCAGGACGTACGACCACCTGTGACATTAGGGTGGGCGTGGACAACAATGTGACGCGGTACACCTATGAGTACGATGCAGACAGCCAACTGCAAAGTGCCGCGGTCAATGAACGACCTCAGTGGCGCTACAGCTATGACCTCAACGGGAACATCAACCTGCTTAGCCACGGGACCAGCGCAAGGTACAGAACAAATGATGCAGCCTTCCAGATACGATCTACCTTGGGTTTACTGGCATCTTCAGACTCTTGCATTAGACTAATCATTTAGCTTGGATTGACATTTCCGCGATTAACTTAGAACTACTTGATATCATCTGTGTTTTAAAATCATATCTTGAAAAACGTTGTTGTTACAGGTGAAACTCAAAAAACTTGAATATCGTGCAAACATTGGATTTATTCCAGCAATTAGACAGGGTGAAGCTAACTAACTCAAGATATTTCAAGCCTTCTTTTCATATAACTTTTGTAATTATGGCTTACACCTTATGAAAACCTCACAATTAAAATCTCAGAAAAGTTGGGGTTTTGAAAAACTGTAAGCCATGATCATCAAAATTATACCAAATAAAGGCTTGGCACTTCACACTTTGCGTTCAATGAGTTTATACTACATATTAGTTTCACATTTAAAATTGAATTGCTGATATGAATTTGCTTTTCACGATATTCAAATTTGTTTTGTTTTACCTGTATATTTGTGTGCAGAAACCTAAAAAACTATTAAAGTTGTATTACCACCCAAAACTATTGTAAAGTAGCTAAAAAACAGAAGAATAGGTTCTTGGTAGATTTGAACAGAATGGGTCAGCGTCACAGCAGAAAGTAACCAGCTATAGAAATTTAAAATAGATCAATAATAGTTTTGATAAACTAATGCAACTGCAAATTAAGCAATATGTTGTCATACTTGTGAGCAGCTCAATTAGGAGCATTTTCACCTATTTTGAAATAGTTATATCATCATTTATATGCCAAATAATATATTGTGGTATATATTGTTATCGCAAAAGGCTCTGTTATATAGATTTTAGGCCATATTCCCATCCCTAATCTCATGTCCACTGTTAACAAAATAAATTCAATGCCCTTGGCTGGCGTTGTCATAGCCTTTATTGACAACTCCTGCTTCAGTATGGTGCAGATTGTAAAGCACCATGCTCGTACAGCTTCGCCAAGTTGGCTACACACACACCTCGGTTATGTTATTCGATGCCTTGCTTTCTTTCATTCAAATAGTTACTCTTCTCAGCATTGTTCTTTACACTCACTTCCTGCCTCTTCAATGCGTTGGCATGCTTGTTTTGAGTGTGGTATTGGCCGTTGCTTGTCGTATCATGTATGATATTCATCAATTATGTAATCGTAAAAGCACGGTAATGTTAGAAATAGTAATGAAATAATATATTCCCAAACAGTAAATACCTATTACTAGAAAACAGTAATCACAGTGGTTACTAATCCCGTTACATTGTTAATGTGTAATGCCCATAGGTGTCCAATGTCCTCTATTAGCTCTGCTAGCCAGCCTTGTTTCTTCCAAACCACCTCATCAACTTTTCAGCAATCTCGTGAAATTTGACATTCAGGTTCCTAGGAGACAGCCGGCAGGTCAATTCTCCACCTAAATATTACAACCTAGATAAACTGGCAATGTTTTTATGGTTTAAAGATTTACTGTTCAAATTATGTGGCCATCTAACCTGTCCTCTGACACCTACATGATATTATTTGTAGTTGTTTTGCAGGAAATTAGGATTGTCATATTCCCACTAACATTATTGCTCCCAGAAGAATGATGTATCGTGCCATAAAAAAATATTTGTAACTGCTAAATCATTAAACCCACACCCGCTGCATGTTGTATCAGCTACCATTAGGCATGTTAATGTCACCATTTGCTGTGCCACTGTGGGCTTATTAATACAGCCATTGTCAGCTTTTATGCATTCAAAGTTTAATTACTGGTCTGCCTGACTCCAGGTTGGTTCCACTGCGTTACGACCAGAGAGACCGCATCACACACCTTGGCGAGATCCAGTACAGTGTGGATGAAGACGGCTTCCTCCGACAGCGAGCCAATGACCTGTTTGACTACAACGCGAACGGGCTTCTGACACGGGTCTTCAACAGAGCAACTGAGCAGACTGTATGGTACCGCTACGATGGGCTAGGTCGGCGGGTGGCCACCAAGACGAGCCTGGGCGAGCAGCTGCAGTTCTTTTATGCTGATCTTTCACACCCTACCCGGGTCAGCCACTTGTACAACCACAGCAGCAGCCTGATCACGTCACTGTACTACGATCTTCAGGGCCACCTCATCGCCATGGAGCTGAGCAGCGGGGAGGAGTACTATGTAGCCTGTGACAGTGAGGGGACCCCGAGGGCTGTTTTCTCAAGCAAGGGCCGACTGGTCAAGGAGATTCTCTACACCCCTTATGGGGAAGTTTATCAGGACACCAACCCAGAGTTCCAGCTCATCATTGGCTTCCACGGAGGCATGTATGATCCTCTCACACGGTTAGTCCACGTGGGAAGGCGGGATTATGACACACTAGCTGGCCGCTGGACTTCACCGAACCATGAATTATGGGAAGACTTGAGCAAGGAACCAAAGCCTTTTAATTTGTACGCCTTCAAAAATAACTGTCCTGTGGGGAGAGTGGAGGAAGTGACGCAGTTTACAACAGGTAAGGTCACGCATGTACACATGTGCGTTTGTTTTACTATACATGAATGCTGTCAAAGTTACTGCTAATGTGAATAATCACAAATAATCAGAATATGAGGGCATTAATCATGTATTAACACAGAATATTCACATAATTTATTTTGACTGTACGTGCTTTTGTATCTTAACCACGGATGGTTACCTGAAAGGTGGCGCAGGCTGCTATACGGTTAGTGATCAGGTCAATGCGAACTCTAGTACAAAGATGAGCGAGGAGACTTTAACTGGTGTACTCGCTGGCAAATTTTGTTGCAAAATGCATCCCGTTTTGAGCAAATAAATGATGTGCAGCCAAGTCAAATATTAAAAAGTTATTTGCGAGTGACATTCTAGGACTGCAGCTATCGATTATTTTAGTAATTAAGTAATCTATCGATGAATGTGTCCAGGTAATTGAGTAATCGAATAAGACACACTTTCTAGCTTCAATGTGTCTTTTACGGAAAATGGTTGAAATAAACACAGATTTTTCTGAGGCCCTTTACATTACATTGAATGGAACATCACGAATATTACTCACAGTATATATGTAAAAAAAAAAGTTAAAAAGTAAAACAAAAAAACCTGTGTAGCCAAAAACCAGGTAATACACAAAAAATAAAGAACTCTCTGATAACGTATGATAAATTGTGATTGTATATATGTATGTATATATATATATATATATATATATATATATATATATATATATATATATATATATATATATATATATATATATATATATATATATATATGCATATATATGTATGTATATATGTATGCATTTGTGTAAATATGTATATATACATATATATATATATATATATATATATATATACATATATATATGCATATATATGTATGTATATATGTATGCATTTGTGTAAATATGTATATATACATATATATATATATATATATATGCATATATATATGTATGTATATGTGTAAATATGTATATATACATATATATATACAGTATATATATATATATATATATATATATATATGTATGTGTGTGTATATATATATATATATATTAATATATATATATGTGTGTATGTATAAATATATATATATATATGTTAATATATATATATGTGTGTATGTATAAATATATATATATATATATAAAGATATATATATGTATGTATGTATTGCATCTTCTTCTCCCTTTCATCCATGTTGTAGTTTAGCGCTGCCATATCGAGTCTACTGACAGATATAAGTTAGAACTATACGCTACTTTTGGATTAGAAATGGCAACAGTGGAGGATGCATGTGTATGTTTGAGCCAGTCTGCCCAGCAAAATGAGGATAGAGAAAAATAAAGAAATTATTGACCACGACGTTGGACTATAATAGCGGACTGGCGCACAGACATCCGGGTAAAACTTCACCATATAAGAAGATATCTGCTGTCACTTTGGAAAAATGTCACAAATTGGGAAAATTCCTTACCACTCGTTTGAAAGAAGTTTTTCGGAAGAGAAGATTATTTTTTAAATATCTCTGCAATGCCTCCATGGTTTGAGTTTCAATGTTCCTACTTATGCAGATAAGAAAGGTTGGGTTTTGCATAGTAGGTCCCCTTGATATATGCAGGATGCTTTTTGTAATATGTGCATCATTGCTGTAGTACTATTGTGACATGCCAGCTCAGTTTGACAGGGCAAACTTTTCACCACGGTGTCTGTCTTTTTCGGTTTTAAATGATCACAAACCCTTCGACAGCTTCTCTTGTCTTCGTTTGGACCTTTGCTCTCTTTCCCTTCGTCTTTGAGCCATCTCTTATAGCCACACATACACACACAGGCCGCATTACCCGCAATGTGACCTGCATCACCAATAGGTGCGCCGCTCTCATATGCGCGCCTTTGGAGTAATCTTGAGGAAAAAATGCCCTTGTATTTCAAGCTCTGGGCTTTCCATGCGGTCTAGATTTTATATTTTTTTAATGAATTGAACTCATTAAACAAATCATCAACGCAACAAAATAAAATAATAAAATACAGGCAGTCCAAGTGTAAAAATAATTGACCATGTGGGTTTCTCATTCGTCATTTTGATGCGGTGTGGTGTCCTGTTTTGTGCTGCCCTCAGTCTTGTTTTCTTCTTACAGTTAATACAGGACATCTTTGTTCTCTTCCGTTATTTCTGTTTGTTCAGATCTTGTTCCTGAGATATTATAATAATATTTGCAACGTGTCTATAGTCTTATTCACTGATCAGGATGCATTGCTGCAATGATGTCATATTTACGCCGTCCCTACTAAGCCTGATCAAGATTTCCTGATTTGTGGAAACAAAGCTTAAATCTCACTATACAGCTCACACGTAGACACGGGAAGATAGTTCAGACACTATCCCACTCACACACACACACACACACACACACACCCTCACCTGTAGGTGCAAAATATCTGCCGTTGAAAATAAAATGACACAGGTGAGGCAATGTGTCAGACAGAGAAGATGTAATAAACTGAAAAACACGCCGGCTACAGACAGGACAGCTTCTGATCATTTTGTTCTGTGTGTTTGTGTATGTGTGTTTGTTTTTTTACACACACTGTTATGCTTTGTCCCTTTTTGTCTGTCAAGAACACACAGTTTCCCCCGAGAGTCAAAACACAAGCTCGAACAAGAGAAGGAAATGGAACAGCAGAGTATCAGAGTGAATGTAGGATGTTGGTCGGGGTGTCTGTACTCCACGTCAACACGTGGAACATTCTTTCACCCTGCCATGTTTTGCTGCAGCGGGATTGTTTATTATAGACGGAGCACGTTAGTCTTGGAGGCACCACTGAGCCAACACTGCTATGAATCTTTCCATAAATATTGTATACTGTTTCTTAGGCGTTGACCTTGACTTTTTGCATTTCATGTCACTTTTTTGTGTAACCATATATGTGTGTATGTTTTCCAGACATTGGCAGCTGGCTGCAGCTATTTGGCTTCCAGCTTCATAATGTCGTTCCAGGCTTTCCAAAGCCTGAGATCGGCCGCATGGAACAAACTTATGAACTGATGACGACCCAAACCAAGACGCAAGATTGGGACTCCAGCAAGGTGAATTTACCAAAATGATCAATCGAACTGCTTACTAACAACACCAGAGGCTGTGATACATTTGTTATCTTAATTTTTGCCTTTAAGGCTTTAAGACAGTGGTTCTTTACCTTGTTGGAGGTACCGAACCCCACCAGTTTCAAAGGCGCATTCACCAAACCCTTCTTTAGTGAAAAATACAATAATAATTTTTTTCAAATTCAAGACAATGTTACATGTTTTTTTTACTGGTGCACAACATGAACCGTGCATGAACATCACCTTGTTAAAAGAACAAAACCAACACAGTGCATTAACTCACAACAAATTACACACCTGCAAATCAGATGGAAAAGTAGAGGGAACATTGTTTGGTGGTATCCATAATACGCCGATAGGGAGAAGTTTTTTTTTACACGATGAGTCGGGTGTGTCTTGACCTCCCCTGACGCCGACTCACCGAACCCCTAAGGTTCGATCGAACCCAGGTTAAGAACCACTGCTTTAAGATGTAATTTTGAAATAACCTCAATAAACACGGTTCAAATATACAGTATTCATATTAAGTATTTGTTTAACCAGATGGACTTTATTGTATACTTTTAATGAACTTAGTCACTTTATCCAAGTTTTGAATTCACTTCCGTTTCAGCGAACTCCTCTCGTCATCTAAAATAAGTGCATTCTGTAAAAGGTTTTTTTTTGCCTTTTAACCCCAATCCAGGTAGCCATTTCTGTAGTTAGCGTACTTTTTTTTTTGGTAAATTTGCTGTTACAAGTGTTTCCATTATACTGTGTAATGATAGGAATTTCATTTTGATTTTTAACAGAAATTAAAAAATCAAAAAAAGTGAAGGACAAAACTATTCATACCCATGCAAATCTCACAATTGTTTTTATTTTTGAATTCATAGTGAATTAAAGTCGTATTGGAGATATTTATGAAATACAAACAAAAAATTATAATTGGCCTCCGATAGCTCTTTTTACAATTGTGAGTAATTATTGACTAGAAAATTAAATGAAAGATATACTAAAGTTAATGTGATAGTGCAGGTATGCTGTAACCAGGCGTGCACTGGGACAAAAATGTGGCCCCGGACTTTTTGGTCAGTGGCTCACTGCATTACCAGAAAGCCCCGATTTTTGTACTACCGTATTTTTCGGACTATAAGTCGCTCCGGAGTATACGTCGCACCGGCCGAAAATGCACAATAAAGAAGAAAAACAACATATATAAGTCGCATTTTTGGGGGAAATTTATTTGATAAAATCCAACACCAAGAATAGACATTTGAAAGGCAATTTAAAATAAATAAAGAATAGTGAACAGGCTGAATAAGTGTACGTTATATGAGGCATAAATAACCAACTGAGAACGTGCCTGGTATGTTAACGTAACATATTATGGTAAGAGTCATTCAAATAACTATAACATATAGAACATGCTATACGTTTACCAAACAATCTGTCACTCCCGATCACTAAATCCGATGAAATCTCCCTCCTCGGTGTCGCTCCTGGTATGCGCCGCTAGCGTCCATTCTCTCTGCTGCTCGATCGCCGTTTTCTGCTGCATATTTCACTACGTCCATCTTGTAATCTGCAGTATATAATTTCCTTTTCGGTGCCATTTTAGTTCAGTCCTTCTCAGTTTTTATAAGTTACCGCCAATGTTGATGTGATCCATTTTAATAGCTCCGGCAGTAGCGTATAGCATATAGCAGTTAGCATTCCAAGACCCACAATGCACTTCAGCCATGACCCGCACCCGCCAAATTCGTATTGGTTGGGGTGTGTGTGACGATGGCTGCCATTTGCTTCGTCGCTCACGTGAATGAGATAAATAATATTATTTGATATTTTACGGTAATGTGTTAATAATTTCACACATAAGTCGCTCCGGAGTATACGTCGCACCCACGGCCAAACTATGAAAAAAATGTCGACTTATAGTCCGAAAAATACGGTATATGAATCTTAACCTGAATTTATTTTGACGCAAATTTTGGAGAAATACAAACACATGGGGAAAAAAATATAATGAACAAACATTAAATAATTAAAAGTAATTATTATGTTAATTACTACGTGAGTGTGGGGTTTATCTCACTGATTTTATTTTCTGACACAACCTGACTTGGGATTGATGTCGTGCCCTCCGCTGCCAAAATTAGAAGCTCATACTGCTACAGCACAAAACACTAACAAAGGATAGGGGGACATTTTTATAAAATTTTCTATTAATAATGATGGAGCAGCTAATAATAAGTTTGCTGTAAAATTTCAGCGCCATGTCATTTTATTATCTGACGCGTCTTGCTTGTCTGCAGCAGCATGTCCCCTGGCTGAACTTGAATACTTACCGTACATATACCAAGGCACAGCGCGGGAAAAATAAATACGGAGATAAATAAATGGTTGTCCATCGATTGTGCCATTATTTATCGGACCGCTGGGAAAAAAAAACTCTTGGTAACTGATGGCTAGTCCGCCACTGGCTGTAATTAACAATGTCACTTTCCTTTTTTTATACCCCAAATTCACAATATTTTCTTATATAATATGCAGTGGATATATTGGTTCTTGAACAGGGTTTGTAAATGGAAATGTTTGTAAATTCAAGAACATTTATCCGTAATAAACAATGTTAATATGAACAATGGGCTCCAGCCTTGGCAAAAGTCTATCTTTTAATAAAAGATGGCACACTTTCAACACAATACAAAGCGCTATACAGTACTGTATATCGAACAAACATAACCATTTGATAACAAAACCAAAACAACAATTAGCTGAGCTATCCTCATTGTCAGCCGTCCTTCTGCCCCACACACACAGACACACACACACACACACACACACACACACACACACACACACACACACACACACACAGAGAGAGACTCGCACTCAAACACAAAAACACACACACACACACATATTCTTGTATTTGTTACCTTCTTGAGACCCCCAAATAATGCCTACCTCTTTAGGACCACCCTTTCTAGATAATAAAGATTTTGTATTTACAACATTAATAATATATACATACTATGCAAATATAAAAAATCTTGTTGTGAAAAAGGAGTTGGAATATCACAAGAAAAACTATTATAATAAAAGTCGTAATTTTACTCAACGCAAGTCAAATTTTTACAAGAAAAACTAAACATTTGTGCAATGTTTTGATAAAAGTTGGAATTTTACTCAATAACAGTCACTATTTTACAAGAAAAGCTTAATATTGTGTATTTTATGAAAAGAGTCGTAATTTTACTAGACAAAAGTTACAATTTTATTTGAAAACTTTATTATATTTATTATAATGATAATCGGAAATTTTACTTGGCAAAATGATGACAAAAGTCATCATTTTACTCAAAAAATGTCACTATTTTACAAGAACAACAAAAAAATGGTCAATATTGTGATAAAAGTCAGCATTTTATATGACAAATGTCACCATTTTGAATTAAAAATTAATAATTTTGCATAAAAAAGTAATAATTTTACGAGAAAATAATGAAATATTACAGAAACAGAAAGAATATGAGAAATTGTTCCCAATTTTATAAGAAAAAGGTCGACACATTGTGAGAAAAAGACTGCATTTAGTATAAATATTTTGTTGTTGAATATTTTGTTTGTAATTGGTTTTTAAACTTCATTATTTACTTCAAGTTATTACAGTATGTCTCTATATACATATGCATTTATTTATGTTTTATTATTTTGGCCAAAGGGGGATCATTTCAATTTCTGCACACACTTGTTATTTCATATGTTGACCATAGGGGGAGCACTTTTAAAACCGACAAACAGTCAACTTGAAAAATCCCTCCTAATTGTGATAGATTTTACCACCAGGTGTGCAAATGAGACTTTATATATTAGATGCAATGGTTTTCCGTATTGGGACCATCATTTCGGTCCTAACTTGTTCACCGGTCCTCATATGGAAGGTACTTTTCCTTGTTGATGTCTCAAGAAGGGTAGAAATACAAGAACACACACATACACACCACACTGTCACTAACACTGTGGTGCACTCACAGTTTGAAATCCATCCATCCATCCATTTTTTACCGCTTGTCCCTTTTGGGGTCGCGGGAGTTGCTGGAACCTATCTCAGCTGCATTCGGGTGGAAGGCGGGGTGCACTCTGGACAAATCGCCACCTCATCACAGGGCCAACACAGATAGACAGACAACATTCACACTCACATTCACACACTAGGGCCAATTTAGTGTTGCCAATCAACCTATCCCCAGGTGCATGTCTTTGGAGGTGGGAGGAAGCCGGAGTATCCGGAGGGAACCCACGCAGTCACGGGGAGAACATGCAAACCCCACACAGAAAGATCCCGAGCTCGGGATTGAACTCAGAACCTTCGTATTTTGAGGCACATGCACAAACCCCTGTTCCACCATGCTGCCCCAGTTTGAAATCACAAAACTATTTAACTTTAACAGCCAAAATAAAATCTGCTCTACCTTGTTGGTTAATGTTCTTGGTGTGCAGTGGAAGGGAGGGGGAGGAGAACGTGTCGACAACGCTGTGGATACTTCCTGAATGTTTCAAACCACACATCGCTTGTGCATTGCCTTCTTTGGACTCATATTGAGCTAGAAAAAATTATGTCAAAAGGCTAAAAATACTTAAAAAGCACACAAAGTAGCAGAGCAGCTAACAATACTGCTCTTCTGACTGAAAACAAAGTATGATTGTATTCGGCCTGTGGCTCGTAAATCGAAAAGTTCATACAAAGAGGGGTTCTTGAATCGAGGTTCCACTGTAATATAATGAATAATATCTGAAGAATAGGTGTAATAATGATATTTTGATATTGATGTTTGATATAGGGGTGGTATAGCTCGGTTGGTAGAGCGGCCGTGCCAGCAACTTCCGGGTTGCAGGTTCAATTCCCGCTTCTGCCATCCTAGTCACTGCCGTTGTGTCGTTGGGCAAGACACTTTACCCACCTGCTCCCAGTGCCACCCACACTGGTTTAAAAATTGTTACGGCTCAGGCTCCTACCAACGCCGCTCATCCGTCTGTGCGCACCTCAGGACACGCCCACGGGTGCGCACATCCAGAGACGCGCCGCGCGCGTCCCCGCCCTCCACCAGCTGCAATCACTCACCGGCAATCTGCACACCTGGAACTGATGAGGGCGAGCTGGTTAAAAGACCAGTGGACCCTAAGATCGGCGCGGGAACTTAGTTTTCTCATGGTGTACCTGTTTACCTTCCGTTGCCCTGGATTTTGACTGCCTCCCTCGTTTCCTTGACTCCTCGCTTGCCCCTGGACTTTGACGCCTCTCTCTCGCCCCGTATCACCTGCCTGCCCCATGGACTGCCTCGTTTGTTCTCGTCAACATTTGGTAACACACTTCAGCTAACTACACACATAGTCTTACACCACACACTCTTGTATACTAGTTCACACTTCATTTCCTTAGTTCAGTAGTATTGTTTATTATTATTTATATATATATTGACTGTATATATATAATAAATAATTGTATATACTGTCACGGCGCGGATTCGAACCCGTGTCTCTCATAATTACTGTTGTGTTTTGCTAAAGGGGGAGGTGACGGCTCAGACACCAGGGGGCGGTATATACAATTATTTATTATATATATAGTCATAATATATATAAATAATAATAAACAATACTACTGAACTAAGGAAATGGAGTGTGAACTAGAATACAACAGTGTGTGGTGTAAGACTATGTGTGTAGTTAGCTGAAGTGTGTTACCAAGTGTTGACGAGAGCAAACGAGGCAGTCCATGGGGCAGGCAGGTGATACGGGGCGAGAGAGAGGCGTCAAAGTCCAGGGGCAAGCGAGGAGTCAAGGAAACGAGGGAGGCAGTCAAAATCCAGGGCAACGGAAGGTAAACAGGTACACCATGAGAAAACTAAGTTCCCGCGCCGATCCTAGGGTCCACTGGTCTTTTAACCAGCTCGCCCTCATCAGTTCCAGGTGTGCAGATTGCCGGTGAGTGATTGCAGCTGGTGGCTGCTGCAGGGCGGGGGTCTCTGGATGTGCGCACCCGTGGGCGTGTCCCGAGGTGCGCACAGACGGATGAGCGGCGTTGGCAGGAGCCTGAGCCGTAACAAAAATGTAACTTAGATATTGTGTTTCACTATGTAAAAGCGCTTTGAGTCACTAGAGAAAAGCGCTATATAAATATAATTCACTTCACATTTTTCCTCCTCCTTTAGGTGGTTTTGGGAATCCAGTGTGAGCTGCGCAAACAGCTGAGGCGTTTCATCTCCCTGGAGCGTTTACCGCTGGTCTCAGCACCTGTCGGCTCCGCCTGCCACAGACCGACACGCCCGCCTCCCTTCGGATCCCGACCCTCTCTTCTCGGCCCCAGCATCCGCTTTGCCATCTCCCGCGGCCACGTGAGCGCGGAGGTCATCGGCGTGGCCGGCGAGGACAGCCGCCGCGTGGCGGCCATTCTGAACGGCGCCGCCCACCTGAGCGGGCTGAGCTTCACCGTGCACGGCTGCGACACTCACCACTTCCTGCAGTCACGGCCCATCGAGGAAGATCTCGCTCTGGGGCTGGGGGTGGGCGGGCGCGTCCTGGAGAGCGGCGTCAACGTGAGCGTGTCGCAGATGAGCGCCATGGTCGGCGGCAGGACTCGTCGGTTCGCCGACATCACCCTCCAGCAGGGGGCGCTTTGCCTGTGCATCCGTTACGGCGGCAGCGAGGAGGAGGAGCGGTCGAGGGTGAGGCAGGAGGCCCGGAGGAGAGCGGTGGAGGGGGCGTGGGAGCAGGAGAGGAGGAAGGTGGAGCTGGGGGACGCGGGGAGCCGAGCGTGGAGCGAAGCGGAGAAGCAGCAGCTGCTGTCGGCCGGACGCGTGCAAGGTTACGACGGCTACTACTCCCTGCCTTTGGAGCAGCAGCCCGAGCTCTCCGACTGCCCCTCCAACATCCACTTCATGACTCTGAGCGAGGTGGGGGGCAGGTAACACTCCAGCAGCTCCCCCACCCCACCAAAGACTGCCTGTTTCTACTCGACTCCAATTTCTTCTACCCTTTCTATACCGTACGGGGAAAAAAAAAAAATACGAAAACGTCATCACAGAAGAACAAGAAGAGAGATTAGGGGACAAAAGATCTCCAAATGCCTTTAATTGTGACAGAATGATGGTATTTTATTATTTTTGTCTGGTTTCTAACAGTGGCACAAGCAAGTGTGGTTTGGCTGTGGCTTCGCTTTTTGTATCCCCCCACCCCGGACTTAAACTGACTCATCCGCCGTCTCGACGCTCTTCTTCACGTCGGATTTCCGTTTCCAGGCAGTGAAGGATCTCCATCTGAGAACTCTCCCGTTTGCGAGAGGCCTTGTCCCGCTCTTGGAAACGTCTGCTGTGCTGCAACAATAGTTTGTGCGAGTGTGTGTCCTCCAATCAAGAATGTACATATAGTGCGCTCACACACTGAAAAAAAGTTCTGTTGTTCATAAGTGTCAGTATTGTTAATCAATAGAAGAAGCAGTTACATTTTTGCAAGGACTTATACATGGCTATAGTAAATATTCTCGCTGAAAAATCGACTTTATGGGGTTCCGATGCTGATTAAAGTTATTATGTGTGAATTATCCGAGTGCTCCGTGGGATTGCAAAAAAAAAAAAAAAACGTTCCGGCTTGTTACTTGGCTCCATCACTCGTCGTGTCTGCACGTCCCTCAGCGTCCTCACTCCTCCTTTGCACAACATTTGTTGTTCCGCTCTTTGTTCTCGTCTGCGGGAAGTTTTGTCGCGCTCAAATCTGTGCCGTCATTATCGGGCCGGTCGTTATGGCTCCAACTCAGCCTCCGCGCGACAAACCTGCATCTGTCACAAGCCTAGACGGAGAAAGGGGGGAGGAGGACGAGGCGGCAGAGGCCGAGAGGAAGAAATGTGACAGCTGAGGCTCAGCGAGTGGGCGGCGAGTGCAGAAGGGGGGCAGGACCCTCGGTTGGCCGCGGCGTACTTGCAGCTTGTCTCGTCTCATTAGGAAACGCCAATCAGGAACCACTTCCAAGCTTCTCCTCCCCCCCCCATGAAAAAGTTTATGCAAAGATTTTTTTTTTAAGCGAGCTTTCACTAATCCACCTCCCTATCCGTCTGGTTCTTCCCCCCCCCCTGCATCACACCGCCATCTGCCCGCCATTAATTGTTTGTGTTTCTCTCCTGGGCTGCGGATGACAGAGCCGCACGCTGCATATGTTGCGACTGCGAGCAGGTGATATACGTTTCCCGACGAGCTCTTTGCGATGCGCCTTCCTTTTGAAACCATATGCCGCTGTAGATACTGTCCGGGCTCATCTCGGCGCTGAAAAGATGGAGGGGTCTGGTTGCTAGGAGACCGCTGTCCTGCCTGGCGGAACGGATGCTCGCTCTCTCTTCTTTCTGTTTCGCACTTTTCTTCCAGGGGAACCAGAAATGTCAATCACAAATATGACAACCCCCGCCCCCACCCAAACCCCGCTCTCTCTCCCGAGCACAGCCATTCAATATGTTCAATTGAATTTGTGTTCCATAATACGTGTCAGACGTGCGTGCGTGTGTGTGAGGCAGAAGTTAAGAAATTGATTTCATCCAATATTGTTTATTTTCGGTGTCGTTCACATGGGAAAAAAAGGGTAACACTTTAGTATGGGGAACATATTCTAAGTAACAAAGACTTAATTTAGAGTTATTTGGTTAGGGTTGTATAATAAGGCCATGCAGAATAAGGCATTAAAGGCCTACTGAAATGCGATTTTCTTATTTAAACGGGGATAGCAGGTCCATTCTATGTGTCATACTTGATCATTTTGCGATATTGCCATATTTTTCCTGAAAGGATTTAGTAGAGAACATCGACGATAAAGTTCGCAACTTTTGGTCGCTGATAAAAAAGCCTTGCCTGTACCGTAAGTAGCAGACGATATGCGCGTGACGTCACCGGTTGTGGAGCTCCTCACATCTGCACATTGTTTACAATCATGGCCACCAGCAGCGAGAGCGATTCGGACCGAGAAAGCGACAATTTCCCCATTAATTTGAGCGAGGATGAAAGATTTGTGGATGAGGAAAGTGAGAGTGAAGGACTAGAGGGCAGTGGGAGCGATTCAGATAGGGAAGATGCTGTGAGAGGCGGGTGGGACCTGATATTCAGCTGGGAATGACTAAAACAGTAAATAAACACAAGACATATATATACTCTATTAGCCACAACACAACCAGGTTTATATTTAAAATGCCAGAAATTAATCCCGCATAACAAACACCTCCCCCCTCCCGTCCATATAACCCGCCAATACAACTCAAACACCTGCACAACACACTCAATCCCACAGCCCAAAGTACCGTTCACCTCCCCAAAGTTCATACAGCACATATATTTCCCCAAAGTTACGTACGTGACATGCACATAGCGGCACGCACGTACGGGCAAGCGATCAAATGTTTGGAAGCCGCAGCTGCATGCGTACTCACGGTACCGCGTCTGCGCATCCAACTCAAAGTCCTCCTGGTAAGAGTCTCTGTTGTCCCAGTTCTCCACAGGCCAATGGTAAAGCTTGACTATCATCTTTCGGGAATGTAAACAATGAAACACCGGCTGTGTTTGTGTTGCTGAAGTCGGCCGCAATACACCGCTTCCCACCTATAGATTTCTTCTTTGCTGTCTCCATTGTTCATTGAACAAATTGCAAAAGATTCACCAACACAGATGTCCAGAATACTGTGGATATTTGCAATGAAAACAGACGACTTAATAGTTGGCCACCATGATGTCCCAAAATGTCCTCTACAATCCGTGACGTCACGCGCAGACGTCATTATACCGAGACGTTCTCAGCAGGATATTTCACGCGAAATTTAAAATTGCACTTTAGTAAGCTATTGGCATGTGTTGCAATGTTAAGATTTCATCATTGATATATAAACTATCAGACTGCGTGGTCGGTAGTAGTGGGTTTCAGTAGGCCTTTAATAAGTACTTCATGATGACTAACTAAGAGTTATTGTTAATAAGCAACTAATTAATGGTGACTATGTTCCCCATACTAAAGTGTTACCAAAAAAAATAAAATATTTTTTTACAATATTGTCATAGTAATACGCATATGGGAAGGTTTCAGGAATGAATATTGAGTATATATTGAGTGGCACAAAAAAAAAGGAAATCATTCCTAGTATTTTGTTTTTATTCATTCAGTGGTTAGGACACAAAAATAAGATAACATAATTTGTGTTTTCTATATACATAAACGGTAACACTTTAGTATGGGAAACATATTCTAAGTAACAAAAACTTTATTTAGAGTTATTTGGACACTAGGGGAACATATAAGGGTTAGGGTTAGGGTTACGAATAGGCAATAATTCTGAGGTTATTGAGGGAAGACTCCTAGTTAATGGCTTACTGGTTGTATAATATGGTCATGCAGAATAAGGCATTAATAAGTACTTCATGATGACTAACTAAGAGTTATTGTTAATAAGCAACTAATTAATGGTAAATATGTTCCCCATACTAAACTGTTACCAAAAAAAAATAAAATATTTTTTTACAATATTGTCATAGTAATACGCATATGGGAAGGTTTCAGGAATGAATATTGAGTATATATTGAGTGGCACAAAAAATAAGGAAATAATTCCTAGTATTTTGTTTGTATTCATTCAGTGGTTAGGACACAAAAATAAGGTAACATAATTTGTGTTTTCTATATACATAAACGGTAACACTTTAGTATGGGGAACATATTCTAAGTAACAAAGACTTTATTTAGAGTTATTTGGACACTAGGGGAACATATAAGGGTTACGAATAGGCAATAATTCTGAGGTTATTGAGGGAAGACTCTTAGTTAATGGCTTACTGGTTGTATAATATGGCCATGCAGAATAAAGCATTACTAAGTACTTAATAATGACTAATTAAGAGCCAATATGTTACTAATTTGAATGTCAACAAGCAACTAATTAATGGTGACATTATTATGCCTAATTTGGACAACCAGGTATGGTGAAGGTAAAGTCATTTTTTTTTTTAATTAATAAAATAAAATAAGATAAATAAATTAAAAACATTTTCTTGAATAAAAAAGAAAGTAAAACAATATAAAAACAGTTACATAGAAACTAGTAATTAATGAAAATGAGTAATATTCACTGTTAAAGGTTAGTACTATTAATGGACCAGCAGCAAGCACAATCATGTGACGTTACGGACTGTATCCCTTGCAGACTGTATTGATATACAGGTAAAAGTCAGTAAATTAGAATATTTTGAAAAACTTGATTTATTTCAGTAATTGCATTCAAAAGGTGTAACTTGTACTTTATATTTATTCATTGCACACAGACTGATGCATTCAAATGTTTATTTCATTTAATTTTGATGATTTGAAGTGGCAACAAATGAAAATCCAAAATTCCGTGTGTCACAAAATTAGAATATTACTTAAGGCTAATACAAAAAAGGGATTTTTAGAAATGTTGGCCAACTGAAAAGTATGAAAATGAAAAATATGAGTATGTACAATACTCAATACTTGGTTGGATCTCCTTTTGCCTCAATTACTGCGTTAATGCGGCGTGGCATGGAGTCGATGAGTTTCTGGCACTGCTCAGGTGTTATGAGAGCCCAGGTTGCTCTGATAGTGGCCTTCAACTCTTCTGCGTTTTTGGGTCTGGCATTCTGCATCTTCCTTTTCACAATACCCCACAGATTTTCTATGGGGCTAAGGTCAGGGGAGTTGGCGGGCCAATTTAGAACAGAAATACCATGGTCCGTAAACCAGGCACGGGTAGATTTTGCGCTGTGTGCAGGCGCCAAGTCCTGTTGGAACTTGAAATCTCCATCTCCATAGAGCAGGTCAGCAGCAGGAAGCATGAAGTGCTCTAAAACTTGCTGGTAGACGGCTGCGTTGACCCTGGATCTCAGGAAACAGAGTGGACCGACACCAGCAGATGACATGGCACCCCAAACCATCACCCAACCATGCAAATTTTGCATTTCCTTTGGAAATCGAGGTCCCAGAGTCTGGGGGAAGACAGGAGAGGCACAGGATCCACGTTGCCTGAAGTCTAGTGTAAAGTTTCCACCATCAGTGATGGTTTGGGGTGCCATGTCATCTGCTGGTGTCGGTCCACTCTGTTTCCTGAGATCCAGGGTCAACGCAGCCGTCTACCAGCAAGTTTTAGAGCACTTCATGCTTCCTGCTGCTGACCTGCTCTATGGAGATGGAGATTTCAAGTTCCAACAGGACTTGGCGCCTGCACACAGCGCAAAATCTACCCGTGCCTGGTTTACGGACCATGGTATTTCTGTTCTAAATTGGCCCGCCAACTCCCCTGACCTTAGCCCCATAGAAAATCTGTGGGGTATTGTGAAAAGGAAGATGCAGAATGCCAGACCCAAAAACGCAGAAGAGTTGAAGGCCACTATCAGAGCAACCTGGGCTCTCATAACACCTGAGCAGTGCCAGAAACTCATCGACTCCATGCCACGCCGCATTAACGCAGTAATTGAGGCAAAAGGAGCTCCAACCAAGTATTGAGTATTGTACATGCTCATATTTTTCATTTTCATACTTTTCAGTTGGCCAACATTTCTAAAAATCCATTTTTTGTATTAGCCTTAAGTAATATTCTAATTTTGTGACACACGGAATTTTGGATTTTCATTTGTTGCCACTTCAAATCATCAAAATTAAATGAAATAAACATTTGAATGCATCAGTCTGTGTGCAATGAATAAATATAATGTACAAGTTACACCTTTTGAATGCAATTACTGAAATAAATCAAGTTTTTCAAAATATTCTAATTTACTGGCTTTTACCTGTATAATGTAGGAACCCGAATATTAATAACAGAAACAAACAACCCTTTTGTGTGAATGAGTGTAAATGGAGGAAGGAGGTTTTTTGGGTTGGTGCACTAATTGTATGTGTATCTTGTGTTTTTTATGTTGATTTAATTAAGAAAATTAAAAATGAAAAAAACAATACCGATAATTAAAAAAAAGGATACCGATCATTTCCGATATTACATTTTAAAGCATTTATCGGCCGATAATATCGGCAGGACGATATTATCGGACATCTCTACTTTCATTGCATTATGGGTCTGTGAAGGTGCAGTGCAGGGGTCATCAACCAGCATGCGGCTTGCAAAAATGTGCTATTTTTAAAAGAGTTCTATCACTTGACTCTCTGTCCTGACTGGTGATTGGGTGAGTAAGGCAAGGAAAAAGGGAGTTGGAGCCGATGTGTGTGTGGAGTGAAAAATATTATTTTTTTACTCTGTAAAAAGAATTCGCACAATTTATGGTAAAATACCGGCAGCTGTGTTTGCCAGGGGAAAAAAAGCAGTCACAATGTATGCGACATTACGGTATGTTGATGTTGAATCCGTACATTTTACAGATGATGATTGCTTTTGCTTACGGTGAATTACTATTTTAAAAAACTGATATATTGTTAACCTGTCCACAAAAAAATATATATATAGAATTTACGTTAAAATACTGGAAGCTGTGGTTGTCAAGTATTCACAGTAAAACGAATAAGGCCAATTTTACTGTTGCCACTCAACTTATCCCCAAGCGCATGTCTTTGGATGTGGGAAGAAGCCGGAGTATCCGGAGAAAGAACCCACCTAGTCACGGGGAGAACACGCAAACTCCACACACAAAGACCTCTAGCCTGGGAATCGAACCCAGGACCCTCTCACTGCGAGGCACGAACGCTAACAACAGTTCCACCGTTCTGCCCTGTCACCAATACAAGTATCTACAAAACACCTGTGTTTCTGAGACATGTGAGCGGTACATGAGGATTTTAACTTGAAAGTATTTGTATAACCTTTCACTGGACAACCCGCAACATGTTCCTTCAAGTGAGCTATTAAAAATGAAAATTAAATGCTATGTATCTGTTAAATAGCTGTTTGCAACCAGTTCCAATGAAGCACATTGACATAACTTTATGTCTATTGGAGTATTTAGGACATTTTGCAAAATGTTTACATCGTGTCATTATTTCAATATGATAACAGCATTGATTTTTAACGGTATGGGTCGCGAAAACTGAGTAACAACTGCCTTATGAAATTAATATATATTTGATATACAGTGGATATCTGTAATTTGATTATAATAGGCATCGTATTTTTTATGGATGCTTAAATAGGCCAAAATAAAATAAACAAAATTAATATAAAACAAATACTTAAATTTGTAATTAACTAAATATAATATGAACAAAATACATACATGTGTTACCAAATTAGTCATTAATTTATTTAGTTTAATTCATTAAATTATTTCACTATTTGATTAATTATTTATGTATATCATTATCACTCAATCATTACATTTTTTATTGATTTAATTTTTTCATGATCGATTGTATTAGTTCATGGTTCAATTACTTATATAAATATATATATATATATATATACTGTATATATGTATGTATACATATATGTGTATATATCTACACATATGTTTATATATATATATATATATATATATTCACACACATACACACACATATATATATATATATTTATATATATATATATATATATATATATATATATATATATGTATATACATATATATACTGTATATACATATATATGTATATATCTACACATATGTTTATATATATATGTATATATATATATATATATATATATATATAAATATTCACACACATACACACACTTGAATTAAAATTTGTTAATGTCTTAATGTATGATATATATATATATATATATATATATATATATATATATATATATATATATATATATATATATATATATATATCATACATTAAGACATTAACAATTTTTAATTCAATACTAGATTGTGAGGCAAAATATGTACACTATACCTTTTGTTTCTTATTTCTACCCGCTATATATCGAAGCGTAATGTGGTGAAGGGCGACTTCACTTCACTTCCTTTCTGTGGTCACAACAACAAAGTATGTCTTGTCGTGTGCAGGGATGGGCATTGAAACCAAGTTCAATAATAGCACCTTGAGCGAACTTAAACAGAAGTAAAAAGACAGAAAAAAAGAAGCTATGTCAATGCTAAATGAAGGCAGTGTTTGATACTAGTATTGGTTAAAATGTAAATGATACCAATCATTTTATATGTAAGGACACTGGGTGAGATCATGACAACCTGATGTTTAGAAAATGTTAAATAGATACAGTGGGACAAAAACGAAGAATAGTGATATTTTATTCTAGGCGTGTGAAATTATTATAGGTATTATAATGATTAACTATAGTCATATTCAGCGCATTGTTTTTTAATCACTATTTTTTCATCTCTGACGTTACTGTCGCTGTATTCCTGCAAGTTGTCTCGTCCTCTTTTTCTGCTTGACTGAGACTATGTGGCACAAAGGTGGTCAGCAAAAAAGAGGTCTCACTCCGTCAGGAAGATTTGCCGGTGATGTTAGAGACTTTAAATAACGGGGATATGGTAAATTATATCTAACAAATAGTGTAAAATATTTATAATGAACCTAAAGACTATCAGAAATGTGTTTTTAAAAATGTGATTGTTGAATGTGTTTGTATTAGCTTCACCTTATTCGATAAGCTATGAAGAAATGGCGCCACTTCCAGGTTTGTTTTGACACACGTTACGCTGAATTTATACTATAAATTATAACACATCTGGGCATCAATATAGTGATATGTACAATAATTATATTTAAAATCAATATTGTATCTCAAGTGTTTGGCATCAACACAACAGAAACGCAAAAAATGATTTGCCCTTTGTCAAAATTAAGAATGTTATTTCTAAAAGTGTCTTTAGCTTTAAGAGCAATTCACTTTTTTTAGTCATTGACTAATCTTTTTTGTAGCATGAATGATTATAAATGTTCCTATTCTTGTTTAAAAATGTTAGAATTGAGAAAATGCCTATTAAAACAAAAATATTTGTTTTTTTCTGCACCATCTTGAGGATGCTTTATTTAAAAACATTCGAGTTGAATAATGCTGGTTTTCAGAATAAAATACTTATTTCTATCTTAAAAGTCCTGCTAGCTTATCGATATACAAATCTTATTTCAGGATGTCTTATCAAGTAAAATTATCTGTCCAAGCATTTAGTCAATTTCATTATTTTTTTATTGTTTTTTTTGTTTTTTTATAAATTCTTGTCTTTTTAGTTTCTACTGTGACAGCTCTTTTTTTTTTTTTTTACAGCTCTCTGGGTTGTTGTCGACACACGTGTGGGCAAGAACCACAAACACAATTCATCTTTGGCTTTTATAGCAAAATTGAGGGGTTTAATTAACAATTAACTTGTTGTACAGCATCTCACAGTTTTTTTTCAATCTATAAATGTGTCAGCCTTGCTTCATTTCCGGTTTCTTAAATGTCTGACACCTGACGACAATGCCAAACTTAAAGTATTTAATAAGAAATCCTTAAAAGCAGACTGTATTGTAACTCAAATTAAGGGCTTTAATAAGCATTTTTTTTAGGTGACATTAAAAAGACAGTAATTACATTAATTACTTACAGATCATAATTCTATGTTTATTTTTTTTAATTGCAGTAATTTTATATTTTACTACTGTCTTGTGGGGCTGTGAATCTTTGGGCACCACACAAATTTGATTCTCGATTATAAACGATTCTTGATTCATAATCGGTGCTTTTTTAATAACATTGGATGCCAGTTCCATGACTAACTCCATTCCTCCATAAAATAGATAAACAGCTCAAATACATTTTTGTAGTACTTGAAAGAAAACTGTTTTTGTTTAATAAAATTCAACATTTAATAAAGTCACATACAAATAAGGCAACAAGAGAAGTATCCAAAACTTCTCTTTTTTTAAAGTAAATCTGTACAGCAGATATGATCATCCACATCAGGGGTGTCAAACGTACGGCCCGAGGGCTGGATCAGGCCCATCGAACAGGTTGTATCCAGCCCGCGGGATGAGTTTGGTAAGTATAAAAATGAGCCGAAATATTTAAATGAAATAAACTGCTGTTTTTAATGTGTCCACTAGATGTCACAATAGCAATTCTTTGTATCTTTGTAGATGATGCTACATATGTACAAAATAAACCACATGATGCTAGTACATCAGTCAAGGAAAATGATCAAACTAATGGGTTGTACTTGTATAGCGCTTTTCTACCTTCAAGGTACTCAAAGCGCTTTGACACTACTTCCACATTTACCCATTCACACACACATTCACACACTGATGGACTACATAAATAACACCCTGTAATTTGATTTTGATATAATATTTTTATCTTGATAGATTGAAAATTAACACCAATGAGTTGACTGATGAACATTATCACATAATTTATTCGGAAAATATAAATAACGACAAAGAAATTGTAACGGCAACATGTAAGTGTAAAAAAAAAACCCAGTAACATTATGATTTGTACATTTGTGCTTGTTCTATTTTTAAACAAAGAAAACAATCTGAAGTTAAGAGGTTATTAGGTGACCACAGATGCTGCGCTAGCTGTTCAAAGTCACGACCCGGGGGTGGACCACTCATCTGTGCATCAGTTGGAGACGTCTCTGCGTTGCTGACTTGTCTCCACTCAAGATGACCCCCTGCTGGCCCAACTATGGACTGGACCCTCACACTATTAACAAGATCCACTCGACGTCCATTGCATCGGTCCAAGGTTTCTCATTGTATCCCATTGGGTTGAGTTTTGCCCTTGAAGTGTATTTCCGGTCTTGTCGTCCCCCCCAAGGTCGAGGGACGACGCGGCTGCGTGGTTGGATCAAAAGAAACGTCGGAGACGCTTTGCTGAACCAAAAGTTGCTTTATTACAAGCGAGCGTTATTTAAACAGGTCTGCAGGACCCGGAGGAATCTTAGTCAAAAATGGAGGATTACTAACTCGAGAAGCCAAACCATCTGTTTTGATATTCCTCCTTTCTCTGTCTGGGTGTGCACTAAGTCTAAGCAGCATAACCTGACCGTAAAAGGAGATGTTCGTGTGTAAGTGTCTGGAAAACAACTGCTTTAAAGTCATAACTTAAAGGTTGGTGTTTGAACTAAACGGGTAGTCTCCTCTCAAGTATATGGCTATCACTTTTGCATTCCGAAGTCCCAATTAGGGCCCCCTTCCTACGAGAAGTGATCCAATTCAAGTTTAGGTTAGGTTGCTATCAGCATATTGCAGACATCATACAAGTTTATCATCAGAGTCGTTGTGGCTTGTGCAGCCCTTTGAGACACTCGTGATTAAGGGCTATATAAATACACTTTGATTTATTGATTGATTGATTGATTGATTGAAGTTGTCTTTATTTTTAAGTTATTGTGCCATGATTTTACCAGCCCACTTGGGAGTATATTTTTCTCCATGTGGGCCCCCATCTAACATGAGTTTGACACCTCTGATCTACATCGACAATATGACTTGCCTGAGTGGCTGGACAGGAGAGATCGAAAAACAAAACGGTAACACTTTAGTATGGGGGACATATTCACCAT